>NW_020221053.1:0-5528 GCF_003070985.1 Temnothorax curvispinosus | reverse complement strand
TCTGAATATCTTGGATCCATCGCTGGTACAGTGCGGACTGAGATTAATGAAGTGACTAACGATGCTGATGTTGATAGATTCTGTGAGATGCTGTCTAGTAACCTGTTAAGGGCACTGAATATATTTGCTTTTATTCGTGTATTTGCAATTAGGAAGCCTTCAGCGCGGTGGCTTACTGATGAACTTAAGACCCGGATGCGTGTTTGCAATCAATTATATAAGCAGGCAAAACGTTCTAGCAGTTTGCTTAGCTACGCCACCTACAGATTTTTTCGCAACCAGCTTAATACTGACATTAAACGTGCCAAAAGTGAGTTTTAATTTGATTCTCTGAAAAACATCACAGATCATGCAAAACTTTGGAAAGAACTAGCTCGTCTCAGTCTTGTAAGATCAACCTTAGTTTATCCTCTACATTTTTTTTACACCTGATTAGTTAAACTCATTTTACGTTTCAGTTTCTACTGCTCTGTTCCCTTGCTCATATGCTGATTTTATTTCTGCCACTGACCAGATCACTACGGGACCTCTTCATTTTTATGCGTCGGGTTCGGACAACCTCTTTATATTTTGCGTATTGCTTGGCCTACGATTTCATCGTAGCTGCTTTATTTAACCGCTCATTAGAAACTTCTTCATTTCCGTCTTAGTGAAAGCGGGCGCTTATCTGCCCTTTTTCTAAAATCGTATTCCTCTATCCCCGTCTGATACGCGACCGATAGCCAATCTGCCCGAACTGTCTAAAATACTTGAAAGGATCGTTGCCTCACAGATCACTGACTACTTAATCAAGCATGATCTCATAAATCCTAGACAGTCCGCGTACCGCCCGAGTTATAACACTCAGTCGGCACTTCTGCGTGTGGGAGCGTCCCGTTTGACCACGTTAATATTTACCACGGTCCCAATTGACCACGTTGATATTGAACACGTTGCAATTGACCACGTTGCGATTGACCACGTTGTGATTGACCACGGTCTCGATTGACCACCGTCCCGATTGACCATGGTCCCGATTGACCACTATCCCGATTGACCACCGTCCCGATTAATCACGGTCCCTATTGACCACGTTGAAATTGACCACGTTGAAATTGACCACATTGAGATTAACCACGTTGCGTTTGACCACATTAATATTGACCACGTTGCGATTGACAACGGTCCCGATTAACCATCGTCCCGATACTCCCGATTGACCACCGTCCCGATTAACCACCGTCTCGATTGACCACGGTCGCGATTGACCACCGTCCCGATTGTCCACAATCTTGATTGACCACCGTCCCGATTGACCACGGTCACTATTGACCACGTTGAAATTGACCACGTTGAGATTGACCACGTTAATATTGATTACGTTGCGATTGATTACGGTCCCGATTGCCCACGGTTTTTATTAATCACGGTCTCGATTGACCACGTTGATATTGACCACAATTCCGATTAACCAAGTTGATATTGGCCACGGTTCCGATTGGCCACGGTCCCGATTGACCACCGTCCCGATTGACCATCGTCCCGATTGACCACGGTTCCGATTGACCACTGTCCCGATTGACAATCGTCTCGATTGACCACCGTTTTGATTGACCACGTTGATATTGACCACGGTTCCGATTGACCACGGTTCCGATTGACCACAGTCCCGATTGACCACCGTCCCGATTGACCACGGTTCCGATTGACCACCGTCCCGATTAACCACGATTGAGCACGAGTTACAATATTAAGCAGTTCCTGAGATATATACAGGGTGTAGAAAAACTAAGTTTCGTAAATTTGTTTAATGAAAGAAGGAATAAATACACCAACTTTTAAGTATAGGAACCATGGGTCAACGACGCTTCGTTACGGCGTGATGGGCGTTTAATTAAATTGTCACAACGACTGCGATGCAATGATTTTATTCCATCAATTTAACATGTTTACAATAGAGACCTTCTATACAGAGTCTGGCTATAAGCGATTTTGTCCAAATCCTGCGAGAGGAAGGATATAACATTATTATGTATGTACAACCACTGAGATATAAGTAATATCTCAGTATTTACAACACAATAATTTTACGAGAGGTTATGAAATCTGTCATAACAACTTCGTGGAAAAAATGTATGTTAACAGGGGTGCGTTCCGTATAAACGTCCGGACGACAACTTTTTGTCCAAAACCGTTCCGTTTACCAAGGTGTGACGTCATAACTGCGTTCCGTTTCACAATTTCCAAACGCCCGGACGACAACTTCTCGTCGTGCTCGGGACTTCGACGAGAAACGTCTGACATGCGCAGAACGGCGTGGTGTAATAAAGCGTGACGGTCAAATACATGTGGATTTGCGTTGTAGGTTATGTTTATGTTCTGTTATGAAACTGGCAATACATAGAGGACATGTTGACATGTAATAAGCTATTTTTTTACTGCCTAAAATAGCTTATTACATGTTAGGATGTTCTTTATGTATTGCCAGAGTTTCATAATTTTTTGAATTTCCGAGTTGGGAATGTTCCCTTATAAGTTTAATGTTATTTATTTGTAGATAGAACCTGTTAATGGATAATTTAAAGGCAGCTGGTTTAATTGTGATCAGTTATTTAAGCAAATTAATATTCTTTGATCTAAATGACAACAATGATGATGAAGATAGCGACGAAGAAATGATATTGTATTTGGACAGATTGAAAGTCCGCATTAATAATCCAGCAACCAGGCCTCATCGCATTGAAGGTTTTATCGAAAGAGTTATTGATATGTCTACTGCTTCCGAATTTCAAAGTCACTTCAGAATAACCGTGACAAGCTTTCAATGGCTCCTAAATAGAATAGCTCCTCTATTAGAAAGTGCTCGAGCAGCTGGACACCAAACTACAGATCCAAAAATACAATTACTCGCCTTTTTATGGCTATTAGCAACACCAGACAGTTTTCGGTAAGTAAACAAGTTATAAAAAGTGCAAAATATTCATTTTGTAGTTTAACATTTTTGTTATTCTGCAGATCAGTCGGTAGTCGTTTTGACCTAGGAAAGTCTACACTATCTGCTATTTTTATGCGGGTTGTGACTGCTTTGAATGAAATTTCTCCAGAAATTATATTTTGGCCAAATGTTGAACAACGCCAACGCATAGCACTATCTTTTCAAGCTTCTGCTGGAATAGAAGGCATAATCGGTGCTATCGATGGAACGTATATTGCTATCAAGGCTCCAAGTGTAAATCCGGATGTTTACATTAACAGAAAATGTTTTCATGCCATAACTCGGCAAGTAATATGCGAAAATAGAATGTCAATTCTTGATTGCTTTGCGGGTTATCCTAGCAGAGTATCAGATATAAGGATTTTTCGAAATTCGCCAATATACGAAGAATTCATGAATCATTCGAATAATTATTTTGATGAAAGGCAATTTATTATCGGGGATAAAGCATATCCCGTTTTCCAATGGTGTATACCTCCCTACATCGAGAGAAGAAATGTTACCGAAAGACAAAAACATTTCAATACTTGCCATGCCAAGTCTCGCCAAGTAGTTGAACGTTGTTTTGCCCTTTTATTTGGAAGATTTAGACGACTTAAATATTTAGACATGAATCGAACAGACTACATAGCACCAACAATAATTGCTGCATGCGTTTTACACAACATATGTTTAAATAATGAAAAAAATCAAGAAATACGAGACATGTTTATAGATGAAGGGCTTCAAGCAGTGGTGGATCATGCTGACAATGTTAATAATGAAGCAGCTAATTACGAAATAAATGCACAAAAACTGGGAAGAGAAGGTCACGCATTACGAGACAGGATCGCAGAAAATTTGTATCCGTTTCAATAAATCACAAATTTCATGAATCATTGGTTTTATTTCATATCTAATCTAACATCACTTTTCACATTTACAGTTTATTACTCCGTATTTTCGATCTTTTTCAAAAATATAGTTGTATTTAAAAACCTTTTTCATCTTATAAAATTGGAAAGTTACATAACATGTAATAGATAATATAGTTTTTCTTAAAAGCTACTAATTGAGCACAAAGTATTTTAACTCAAATAATTTTACTTATAAGCTACTTGAACGTTAACTATATTTCAAATATAATATATTTATTTATTTTGCAATACTTACAGGTAATAATAGTATCACATATAATGTAAAAGTAGTATCACATCAGTCTAAAAGTAAAATATCACGTCAATTTCAGTCTTACTTTTTACAACAGATAAATCAAAAGCTCGGTTAAAAGTTCCATTCCAGAATTACAGCACATAACATAAAAAAACTGTTGTAAAAAAAATTAAAGTATTTCTTTGGTATAAAAATCTCCATTACCTTAGTGATTTACCTTGCAATACAATACGAAATGTTATTGTATGAATTTATAACTCTTATAAAATAATAGAATTATATAAGCTAAATAAAAACCTCATATTGAAAACAAAAAGTATTTTATACTTTCTAAGTGCGATTATCCGTAATCATTAAAACAAAATGTTATTAGCAATCTTTAAAAATAAAAAAACAAAATAAAATATAATATAATATTAATCTTATCAAAATGATTAATTTTTAGTATTTGGTAAGTTTGCAAATGAATTTGCAATATTTTCTAAAATTTTTAGAGCTGCATCTTGTCGAGCCATTAACTCATTATGACGTTCTTCTTTTTTAGCTTCCCTTTCTTTAAAATTTTGGTCGTATGTACTTAGTTGTTTTGCTAATTCACTTCTTTTTCTTATCTTCGACTTTTTATTTTTCTTCGTTGTAATCTCTTCATCGTCACTGCATGAATTTTCTTCAATTTCAATCAATGATGTTTTGGATGCACGTTTAATTCCTCGTAAAGAAGATGCAGTTGACACTGGCTGCACGTCAGGATCCTGACCAAATATTTCGTCCATTTCAAAAAAATAATCGAATTTTATCGAACCTGCTCCACTGCTCTTTTGACCCATGTTATCTTTCTTTTTCATATACTTCTGTTTCAGATATTTAAATTTGTTTTTTATTTGCTCAGTTGTGTGCATCGGTAACTTTTGAGCTATTATGTCCCATACTTTATCCTTTTTCATTGTCGTGCTTTTAAATAGATGTTCATGAGACTTATATAAACTTATTAGCTCTATAATCTTATTTCGATTCCAAGAAGTTCTGCTTGTAGTGTTGTTTTCTTGTTCATTATCTGTAATAAGGTCAGATCTTGAAGACTCCGTTTCAGCTTGAATTCCAACGTTTGGAAATAATGTAGCAGCTTGGGAAGAAGTAATAAATATTAATGCATTTCTTGTAACAATAAAACAATATTAAAATTTTTAATATTTATAGCCGTCCTCAAAATTTATGTGCAAATAATGAACAAAAACATTTTTACATAACCTCTATAATTTATACCACAAAAGTATACGTTTACATAACATACAAATAGAAGCACTTACCAGGTTGTTGTTGAACCAGAATATTTCCTGATTCATCCCTGATAACATTTCCGTTCGGCTCAGTTACAAGTACGTAATTCATGTTTTTTGTGTTA
>NW_020221052.1:0-3249 GCF_003070985.1 Temnothorax curvispinosus | reverse complement strand
TTGAATTAAACGCCGTCACAGGCCACATAATTACAATAATTGTTACCTATTGCAATAAATCTTGATCTGAGTTGCAGTTGACGGAGATGCTAATTTCGTGCATTTTCTGTATATTTTAAAAGGTTCTTGACGCAACACCGATCTCTACTTCCATTTAATATCGGACATGACAATTTCCGACGTTGAGCATGGCTGATACCAAGATCATACAGAGGATTGCCCGTTTTAAAATATACGAAAAATGCACGAAATTAGCATCTCCGTCAGCTGCAACTCAGATCAGGATTTATTGTAATCGGTTATAATTATTGTAATTATGTGGCCTGTAACGGCGTTTAATTCGAAGTTGGCTTTGACCTTATTTCTTTTGCGTGTCGTAATCGTTCCATCGGCGATGACTATAATTTTCGGTGTTGATAATGTGAACTTCAACAGTTATTATTATTTTTATTTATATCATTTGTAAGTTTGAATGTAATGCCCTGAGAAAGACCAAGTAGGTCGAAACGTTGACTCGATAATTATAATTCAAAATGTATATATATCTAGCTTTTTATTAATACTTTAATATTGCTCGGAATATCGGCCGTAACATTACTTAGCTTTTAATTTTAATATTTTATTTACTTATAAATAAGATACTGAAAATAATACGACATCGTAAAAATTATAAAACATCGCGAAATAATTTTTCATATGCAATAGAATAATTATAGGTAATTATGTTGTAATTATAATTATCATATGATCTATAATTATATTATTCCAGTAAACACATACTTAGTCGGTGGAATAATAGTTGCAGATGCACAATACAATTATAATTACATAATTACCTATGATTATTATATTGTATGTAATAAATATTAATTGTGTGTATCAAATTATATTAAAAATGTTTTTTTAATCAAATGCACGCGCGAGCAATACAGCGTGACTGACCATTTTTACGCGTTCGCGGTTCTGTATTTGAACCTTTTATCGACCGTGACGGTAACGTAGCGCGTTCGCCTGCACCGCTCTGCACCGTAGCTCACCGGGTAACGGAACTCATTAATGCTCCTCACTGTACGCATCGTCAATCGCAATTTCAAATTTAATAAAGTTTTCGCAATCTCGTAAACGTTAGCTATAAATTTGATAAACGTCGGTCTATTGGAAAATAACTCGAGCTTGTCGAATCTCGTCAAATTTAAAAATGCTTCGACAGTCTCGTCAAATCTTGGCAAATTACATTTCAACCTACGCGAAAGTCTGTCGAAATTAATATCAATTTTTTTACAAAGAAACGTTATACATCAAAGTTAGATGTTCAATTTTGGACAAAAATGCACGTGGTTTTCTGTATTTATACCAAATGTTGTACAAGTCTGTTGAGATATTTATATTTTGACGATGTATTTTCAAATTTTGCAGTCGTAACAATAAATCTTATTCCGCGTTTTGTCGACGCAGTAACGCCAATCGTTAAAAATTCATTCGACAAGTTTGCATAACAATTTATCGTACATTTCGGTTTTAACAATCTGGGCATATTTACATTATACGTATCGCGTACTTTGAATAAATATTTCAATTTTCTAAAATTATTTACACGTATCTTTTACTTTCGAACGAATGACTGAGATTACACGGCGCGAGATTAATCGCTGGTTCAGTAACATTCATATATATAGTTGTAGTACGAACGCTAGTGCAACTATAGATTGCAGTGTAAAAAAGCGGGCGGACGGGCTTTTGCACAACGCGTAATACGTAAGCATAAGAAAACTTTTCCATTTCCTTAAGGTGTAGTACGCACACGTGTATCGGGGATCGATCGACAGCGACACGCGACGCGAGCGCCTGGCCCGCGGTAGGAGAGGGTGGGGACAGCGCGCGCTTGGGGACAGTGCGCGCCTACGTGTAACCACCACAAGTAGCCACACCGCGAAAACGGCCAGCCGCGAGATTCGCATCGCTAATTATATTGAATAATGGGTTCGGCCGAAAGCAAATCTTCGTCGTCGACGAAACCGGCGGCAACGACGTCGACGATCACCGCGACGACACCGCGGGTAACAACATCGGCGGCAACGACGCCGTTGCCTTGGGTTGCGACGCCGACTTCGGCAATAGTGTGCCAGTGGGAGGGTCTAACGACGTCGTCGACGACCACCTCGACGACACCGGCGGTAAGAACGTCGGCTGCGACAAAGCCGGTAATGGTGTGCAGGCACACGCAGTGGGAGACATCAACGACGTCGACGACCATCGTGAGACCGACGGTAATAAGGACGTCGCAGCCGACGTCCAAGACTTGGGCTGCGTCGCCGAAGCCTGGAACTATGTGCAGGCACACTCAGCGGGATGATCCCACTGAGAGGCCACGGAAGAGGCGCAGAGTACGTTAACAGTTAAAAATATTAATTCTCCACAGCGCAAAGGGGGGAGAGCACTTAAATTTATTTAATTTGTTTCAATAAATTAATTTAAAAATTTTTTCAGACAATCAAGCGCAACGAAAACGCGCAAACGATTCCGAGGAGACCGAGGTATTTTTACGGTGGTAAAAATACCCGGTCAACGCCCGGTCAACTTCAGGGCGACCAGCAGCAGCAGCAGCAGCCATCGACGTCGCAGGCGCCGCCTCCGTCAGGCGGATCCCAACCGACGGCGTCCACTGCGCCGTCGTCGACGACGGTGTATTATGTGCCGATGATGCCAACTGCTGCGCCGCCGCGCCGTCGGCGCAATATTATGCCCCGGCCCCGGCCCCTCCGGCATACCTACCTCCGACGCCACCACCCGTCGCGCCGCCATCAGGGTACTTTCCGCCGGGCGCTACCGCGCCGCCAGGGTACTTTCCGCCGGGCGCTACCGCGCCGCCGCCAGGGTACTTCCCGCCGGGCGCCAGATACGTGCCGGGGACGGCGCCGTCTTTCCATTATATGCCGCCTTATTAAAAAAAAGGGTAGGTAAAGTTGTTGACCACTCTACGCAACATGGCTACGTGTCAAATTATTACAGATCGCGATACCTTACACACACAAATTTTTTTACAGCAAAGAAAAGCACTTTGTCTTTTTCGCGCATATTTGCGGATCAAGTAAACGGGGGGTACGCTCGTACGCAACCGCAAACGTATACTGTATAAAGTCTTTGTAAGAATTATATTCACTCCGAGCAATATTCTTGACTCGCGTCGAGATATTTCCAAACCATCGGTATGAAAGAAAATATTCTTCATAGAGAGAAAACTCGGTTGAA
>NW_020221051.1:0-2517 GCF_003070985.1 Temnothorax curvispinosus | reverse complement strand
AAAAGGAAGCATTTCCGACTATTACTTTATAAGCAAAAAAGTTTGTTTCAATCTCCTCTACCATCCCTAGTTTGTACCTATAGTTTTCTTTCACCCTGTATATTTTGTCACGGCTTTTTGCACTCCCGGACCGCGCCGGGACGTGTGCCGGATCAAAAGGGGAAGAGGAGAGAAAGGTGACGGGCCTCTCCGACGATTCCCTCGCACCTCCGACACTCCACAAAACGATTTTGCTGTTGGGCGCCAGACGCGTAAATTTGCGTCCGCAAAATTGCAAAAGAAAACCAAACGAGACGCCAGACGAAACGTGTGGATGTGCGAGAAATCGGCTAGCTCGACCTAAGGGCTGGGGCGGGGGTGATGAAGAGCGGCGCGATATCCGGCGGGGTGACGCACAATAAATAAGGTTACGAACTCAAGCGATTAACAATTCAAAAAAATAACATTTATTTCTTAGTAACTCGCGGGTGAAACAATAAATGCCGATTCGGTTTCAGTAAATCGAACAAATCAAATGGTCAATCACGCGGGCGTCAGAAATGAAACAACGAAGTATTACGGTATCGTATAGCCAACGCGCAGAATGCGCTGTGATTAGGTCAGGGAAATATTGTAGAATGAAACGTATAAGTAATATGGAACATCGGTAGTAAACACGAAATAATCATGGAAATAAAACATATGGTCTCACAGGAAAGATCGCGAGAGGACGGTACGTCACGCTCGGAGCGCGTGAACGCAACGCCTGGAGTCGCACGAGAATTCTGTCGCCAATTATCTTAAGCTTAACGCAAGTAGGAATCGTGGCGCGAGCCACGTCTCAACGTAATAAGGACCGAGCTCAATGCAATAACGCGCGATAAATTTCGGTGCGATCGCAAGGAGACGCGGAATATTATAACTAACGCGAAAATACGGACTTACTCTAACGCGAGAAATAACCAAGGGTAACGCAAGTTATTTGGGGGAATACAATACTCTGTCTTCAGTGATTTTCGTAACGCGCAGAATACTGGAACGCACGCGGGGCAACATATATATGCAAAATTACCGCGAGCAATAATAACACGCAATCACGACGGCACTGAGCCTATCGCGAGAATGGAGTAAATTACGCGAATAACGTTCTCTCGCCAGCACGACTACTTCTTACACGCAATTACCGAAACAACGCATCCGAACATAACTATCCTAACACGCATAATTTTCTACGGCAATTAGCCCACATAAACGGCAGGTTAACGCGATTGATGGGCCGACGCGGACGACATTCCAACATAAGTAATGTTTGGTAATTCGATACGCCGTGAACACTGTATGCGCGAGACGCAACCACGAGCGCGGACATTACACGAAAACGGACTCGCATTACCGGATTTCGCCACGAATCTATCGCGATCTCCAGAGGCTCGCTATCACGCCTTTATCCCAATTCCGCGGCCACGATACCATCCCGAGGCCCTTCGCTCTCGCTGTCGATCGCCATTCGATACTCGGTTTCAAGGAACCGTACGCGTGTCGCAAAATTTCAAACGCTTTTCCCGAACGAGAGCGCACACCGGAGGGCGGCGTCGTGGCTTTACAAGTCAGTATCAAGTACTTGCGGGCAACCTCACCGATGCGATGCCTTCTCTTCGGGCTCCTCGCCGTCACCTCGTGCCAACAGTCGTCGCAGGACGAAACAAATACCCGACTCGGGGCGGCTATCGCGAATCTTAAGGAAACTTTTAATCGTGTTCGGACTCGCCGATGGACGACCAGACTCTGGTCACCAGAGAGTGTCTCGCTAAATCCGTTCGATTGCGGAATCGATGTGGCACCTCCTTCCGTAGGGGCGCGCCGACCAATCGGGAGCGAGCTTGCAAGCTCGCGCAATATTTTAACGCAGGATCGTCGTAAGGTGGATCCTTCGGGGGCGCGCAACGGTCCTTCGGCGGCGTAGCGACTCCTCCAATTTGTCCCTGGACAGCGGACTGGACTTCGTTCTAGCCGGTGTGCCTCCGGTTTGACCTCGGGGCGATGATCAGTCACCCCGCGGGCCAGTATTTCGTGGAGGCAGATTGCTGAGGCCGCGTTTTCCCCAGGCGCCTGGGGCCCCGCTATCGGCGGCCTTGTCCATCGCTGCCTCACGCGTCGCACGCCTGCCGCGTTGCTCTCGCCGCCCGGGATCCCAGTGGTTTCCGTTTTTGCCCTTGCCACCCCTCCTTGGTCCTTGGTCCTCCCGGACCCTTCCGCTAGGTGTATTCCCTCGAAGATTCGTCGTGGTGGGGTGAGGCATCGCGCGTATACGATTACATAAAAATAAAACAATAGTCAAAACGCGGAAATGATATAAATTTTTGGCCTCTGGAGATCTCGTCGTCGCCTCTCTGGCTCGTTCCTGGGCGCGAATTTCCGCGCCTTGTGATGGCGGCGGGGCGCTGCCACGAAGCGGCGGGCCGCAACGTCACAACCCAGGTAGCAAGCACTCGTCATTTTGACGTCAATATTTGGTCATAATTGGTCAGTAACGTCATT
>NW_020221050.1:1276-2092 GCF_003070985.1 Temnothorax curvispinosus | reverse complement strand
GGAGCGAGATAAAGTCCGTGACCTTCCATGGCGCGATTGTGACGTTGCATCTCTTCCAGCTGACGTCGCGCGGCTTTGTTATCATTCACGGCCTTTGCGACTCCCGCCGCTCCGCCGACCAACGAGCCGAGAACCCCTAATAACGGCAGGATCGGTAGGATACCGCCGCGTTTCGCTACCGGAAGTATTCGCTTGGTCTTCTTCATCTTTTTCTTCGTTTTCAAACCCATACCGAGTTTCGTTTTAGCCTTTATGGCCGCCCAGACGGCTGTAGCCGCAGCTCTCTCTCCGAGAGTCGAATCGTTCGCGGTGACACGTTTTCGCGCTTCCGCGGCGAGTATATTGTCTGCCACGTGTCGTTCTGCGAGATCGTTGCTACGCGAGTAGGCTATGTCGTGCTCGCGACATGCCGCGTCCAATGGATTAATACCCCGATCACCTCTTGCCAATCGTGTTTCTAAGCGAGTTCCCGGTCCGCAAAATTGATAGCCGGGGATATGTAATTCGATCGGAAGCGCGTTTATCGCGCGATCCAGCAGACCTCGACCTATCTTCGGCGGCATTCGCCGCAGTTTTTTATCAACGGCGGCGGACTGTCGATGTGCGTTTGCTGACACGGCAAATTATAATGTATTAAACAGCGCCGATATTGCTGAACCTCCGAATCTGCCTTGATATGTTCGGGAAGCTTATCCCACAAATAATCTATGTGATTATAAAACTGTCGCAGTAGAATGACCTTTGGTATATACTTTAACTGCTCGGCGGTTAAATCATAAATATCGCTGTTATCCGACACGAGCAAAAACATTTTAA
>NW_020221050.1:0-1176 GCF_003070985.1 Temnothorax curvispinosus | reverse complement strand
ATGCGGTTCGTACGACAATCGCGGACGATCAAAGTGACAAACTTTGACGATAGGATGCCGTTAACGAAAGAGGTACGCAAACATGGAGGCATGCTACCGACTTCTATACGCGGTATCATCTGCAGTCCGTCAAATTGCGGCAAGACAAACGTCTTGATAAGCTTGCTGGAAAGTCCGCACGGTGTACGTTTCGAGAACGTGTATGTGTACTCGAAATCGTTGCAACAACCAGAATATCGATATTTGGAGAATATACTAACACCGATAGAAGAGATTGGCTACTTTACGTTCTCGAATAACAGTGACGTCATTCCGCCGAGCGAGGCGCTCCCGAATTCTATTTTTATCTTTGATGACGTGGCGTGCGACAAGCAGGATACGATAAGAGAATACTTTGCAATGGGCCGGCACGCGGACGTTGACTCTTTCTATTTTTGTCAGACGTATGCGATGATACCGAAGCATCTTATACGCGACAAAGCGAATTTATTGATTATGTTTAAACAGGATGGTACCAATCTGAAACACATATACAACGATCACGTAAACACAGATATGTCTTACGATGATTTCAGTAAATTGTGTCATACGTGTTGGCAACAAAAGTATGGATTCGTGGAGATAGACAAGGACAGTGCAATTTCGAATAGTCGGTACAGAAAAGGATTTAACGATTTTGCAATACCAAAACGTGGTTATAGTTGTTGTCGACGCGTCGATTAAACAACGTTAGCGTTACAGAGAGAGATCGACACTCTGCTTTGTTTTTTTCTTTGCGATGGCTGCAATCGACAGGAGTGAGAATATTCGCGAGCGCGAGAAAATCGTGAAAGATATTGCGAAAACGAGTAATTCGATTCGCAAGAAACTTCGCGCTTTGAAGACCGGTAAGATTAAGAAGGACATTGAGTTGGACACGCACTTTAAACCTCTCATCGGGCCGCTTAAAAAGATCGTCGACAACTCGAGCTTGACCGCGGTGAAGAAGGAGGAGCCGACGGAAAGCGTCGCTGACGCGAAAATCGAACCGCTATCCGTTCAACAGCGCGGCCCAGCCCATTTTCTCGCTCCGTATTTCTACTACATCGCGAATTCGAGACGAATTGCGAAGCGTCGAAACAAACATTAACTTTCGCGACGTGAACATTTTTATTTTTTCATAACAATAAGCAAGAA
>NW_020221049.1:0-1607 GCF_003070985.1 Temnothorax curvispinosus | reverse complement strand
ATTATAGCTTAGAGTTACCCAGGTTGAATTTCTGAATGCAGCCATGTGTTAAGGCCTATGTCCACGATGCTAGAACTTGGTCCAAGTTCTCGGACCGAAGAAAAGTTACTGAAACTTGGACCAAGTTCTAGCATCGTGGACACAGGACCCCTATTCTGTAACTCTAACGACAGTGTCGGTATCGTTATGTAGTCGTTGCGCAGCTTTTTTTCCATATAGTATACCTGCGCAACGACAACGTAACGATACCGACACTGTCGTTACGAGTTACAGAATAGGGGTCCAGGACGTCTAGGTCAAATTCATGAACCCCTGCTGTACTTCGATCACGACAACAATTGAATACTATTGACCAATCAAAAGTCTGCTAAACAGAGAGAGAAATCAATCCGTCTTTTTCTTCTCGTAGCCCGAGCGCTAGCATGTGAGTTTACATTCCAGTATAGTATATAGTTTTATGGCTTAGTTTACACCGTAGAAACTCTTGATACGTGTAATAAATTGTGTATATCTCCTGTATACCTACCTGTATAAACTTTTTCTCTAGAGAAAACATACCATTTTCAAAAAAAGGTAAAAAACGCACTAAGTGTGCGTGTTCCATACAAAATCTTTATTGAAAAAAAAATTTGATCTAATTGTATCGTATATATCCATTAATATTTCTTACTACAAAAGCAATGAAACCAGAAGGGCCAAGTGAATATGATACGAATCACTTGGCACCAAGTGTTTTTTATGTGTAAATCTAAATAATAAGAAACCGGAAGAGATTGTGTAACGCTATTCTAAAAAAGAACAGGTACACAACAAGTATAATAAAGAAACATCATTAAGAAAACCAGATATTACTAATTTATCATATTTATTTGGCACAAACCTTTTGATATTATTGTTTTTGCAACGTACACTCGAGCACGTACACTTGGTGCGTTTTTTAATCTTCTTTGAAAAAATATAAGTTTTAATTAACATATATACATATGTACGTTCTGGTGATTAGACAAATTTAAACTATATATACATATAAACATACATGCTAATAAATAAGCCATGCCTCTTGTTGTCCATTGTGACAAATTTTGCAGACGCTTATTGTTGTGGCGATCACTGTATCACATTTAGTATCAGACAATTTGTATTACAGGACAATTATGATGGCACCGAGAAGAGGACACAGCAAGTTGTGGAATTGTTTCAAGGAATTGAAACCTACGCTGGTGAAGTGCACGACCTGTAAAAAACATATTAAGATACCTCATCCAACAAGCCGCACAACAATATTCAGAGCACATTTAAAGAGACATGGAATATTTCTCTCACATAATGACACTTGTACACTACCTGACAAATTCAGGCAATATTACTCGGAGTTACCAGGACATGAGGCAAAATGTAATGATTGTGGAAAAACAGTGTCTTTCTTAACAAATATTGCACGTTTATGACAACATTTAAGAAGGTGTACAAAAATCCAGAGTCGAGATGAGTAAGTATACATTCAAAAAAAATTATTAAAATACTAAAAATTATAAAATAAATGTAATAATAAAACAATCAATAGCCAAAGAAAATTGAGCAAATAAAAGTTTTATCAAGGAATCCAT
>NW_020221048.1:0-3155 GCF_003070985.1 Temnothorax curvispinosus | reverse complement strand
CATTAACATTAAAGTGCTTGCCAAAAGCGTAGGGCAGTAGTTCGAATGTAACATTAGCGAACGGAAGTGCATATCGAGTAAACTACAATCGTGGACATTGTGTCTCACGACTTCGAAATATTGTACGGACATCGTTGTTAGTTGTATATTGTGACGTCACGCAAATTAAATTTTATTCCCTTTTTCAAAAACTCTTCGGAATCGGTCAATTATAATTGTCTTTGTCATAAACCTTGCACTTTCGTATTAATGTTAACCTTTGCTATGATTCACTAAGACGTTGCAGCCACCTCTTATAATGCGATCGATAATAATTTAAAACACGCCTCGGCTGTACCACCCAGAGTACCGGCGAGAATCAAAGGATGAAAAAGAATTTAGTTTCTTCTCAGTGAAGAAGCGTCCGACTGATAGCGCGAGAAAAATACTCAAGTTACCAGTCGAGAGCTAATGCAGTATGACTCAAGTGCATCCTTTGACTTTCTCCAAAGCGTCCTTAGAACCTTCTGAAAGGAATTAATTCTAACCAATGGAAGCCATAGAAACCTCCCATAATTACCACCTCTATGCGTTCATTAGCAAATCAAAAAACGACAAATTCAGCCAGCATTTAAATCTACCACTATAAAAACTATGTACTCAGCCGGAGCGGCGCGCATTATGCTCATTGTCTCATTATTAATTAATGTAATTGTCGAATCGAATCTTTGTCTCTTAAACTAACGCCAGTGGGCTTTCCATCTTGAAACTGCTCCGGCTGACTGACGAGCTTGGGGCCTTCCGTTCCTGAGGGTTGATTGACGCAATTAAGAGGTGCTCTTTCCGTAAAAACCAGCGTGATAATAGTAAGTTTAATGTTAATAATCGAGCGAATTAATAACCCTGTACTCCTCATTCCAACTTGTGGAGACTGTATCAAAATCCGATTGAATCAATAAATTCAGTATTAATCTCTAGATTCGCAAGTATTATAAATTACCCCTTTTTCCGTTCCTTCCTTATCTACTACTTAAAATAAATATTGTGCAACGAGCAAATTCGATAACAATTTATTCCTCAGAATCCCATGTTATAAAACAACAGCCGGTTCCCGGCTATTGAATAAAGATACAAATAAATGTCCCCAATTACTCCTGTGTGATACACCATTATTGTAGAATAAGATTCTCGCCCCCCTTTCCACGCACCGTTCCGATAACGACACTTCTTGCCAGTCCCGGGATATAGTCGGTGCAGACTTCCCCGAAATAACAAAGGAGAGGCTTCTTTTCACTACGCCGAGGTAGTAGTGCTAAAAGGAGAAAAAAACGGTGTTATATCGCGGTTTATATCAATCTGAACATTTGTCCAATAATCATGACGTAACAATATAACAACCGGAAGCTCCCGCGTAATTACAAATGCAATAATTGTTTGAAATAAGCGAGTCGCACACAGCTGTCACGTGATCTAGGAGTGTTGGCCGTAGAACGCGGCGCAAACGGGTGCGTGATCTAATCATGAAGCGAGGATCCGGGGAAGTCTAGTAGCGGCGATGATCCATCCTGGGTACAAACCTGAAACAGAAGAAAAATATTAGAGTATTGTTAGTAATAATCGCGGTAAATTATACTCCGGTATGCGGTAATGCGAGGATCCGGGGAAGCAGAGCAGCAGATGATCCATCCTGGACGTCAACCTGAAACAATAAAATAATATTAGAGTCTTGCATATAATCGAGGCGCTAAAGCATATTTACCTTCTCGGTAGTTAGAGGTCAAACCGAGTGGCGACCGTTTGATAGGAAATAATACTGCGTGAACCGAGCTCTCAACTTGTACCGTCCGGTTACACCGATACTGCGATGAGGCGAAGAAAAGAATACCGCGGAGCATACGATTGCTGTTTGTCGTCACTGGGGCTTGGAGCGCGGGGAATTGACGGCGGTCCTGGGCCAAAGCCAAGGATGCCAGACTCGCAATTTTTGACAGCCACTACCAGCCAGTGGTAGGGATGGGCAGAGATGCCAACTTTACGTTTCAGCAACCAGCTTCGAGCGTCGAGCGGTCTTTTTGAGTCAGGTCGATTCCGACCTGTTTACACTGGTTCCTGACGAGGAGGTGCGGAGGTTGCTGGAGGTGGGAGAACAGCTCGCTGGAACGGCCGGGCAGGACCACTGCCAAACGATAGCGACCGAAGTGCAGGAGCAGCAGCAGCCTGGTGCAGCCGACTCGCAGATGGACGTGGACGAGAGCCTTTAGAAGGTCTAACGACAATCTACAAAGTTTTATTTTAGTATTTTTGTATTAAAGTTTATCGCGAAAGTCAAATTTGACAGATGTCATAAGTGACATTATTTTATGTTAGATAAAGTTTTACGCAAAACGTACCTCAAGGATACTTTATTAATATTTACACATAGATTAGAGCGTTTAGGGCCACGAGCCATATATATTTTACTTATTTTTATTGTGCGAATATAGATTTTAAGCCACCAGACACATTACACCTTGTTACACTCAAGTACACCCATTCTACACTTTTATCGAATATACACATAGAGGCAAACACCAAAGTCCCAACCATGATTTCAAATAGATTCTATATAACTATAATCACATTTATTCTAATTTTATTCACTATCTTTATAACATATATGATTCTTCTATTATACGCATCTAAAAATACATCAGAACCAAATCTTGCCATAATGCAGTTTAAAGAATTTCTAATAGTGTCCATAATCATATTCTTTCCAATAATCACTTGTTTCCCCAACATGGACATTGTCATTACACTATACATACTCTTCACACTTTACATATTAATATTAAGCATCGGAGTCGATCCGCGATTGGCTCATTGTCAGTGATAATCAAGTCATTTCAATATATTTAACATGTTTTGTTGTATTAGTGCCCAAGGGCAGCTGGAAGGGCCAATAAGGCCGCGTATACCTTATTTTATATTCATTTATTAGTTTGATATCATATTTAAATATTGCGGTTAATTTTACACAGCGAAAACCAATGGGAAGCGTCCCAGGCCATTCTTACATTATTTTACCCCAAAGTATTGTACAATTATGAATCTATTTTAGTTCTATTACTTGCATTAACAACCAGAGAAATGAGTTCCCGATAATAAAATAACGATTTTATGTATTTTAAAAATTT
>NW_020221047.1:0-3200 GCF_003070985.1 Temnothorax curvispinosus | reverse complement strand
CATTTCCAATCAAAAAATATAGCAGCTTCACATTTATACTCCAATAATAATGTCCAAAAAATTCAGCCGAAATGGTTCTTTTAAGATTTTTGGCTGCTGATTACAAATCTGAAGTCAGATTTTAAAAATTCAAAATGGCGGATCCAATATGGCGGACTGATTTTTCTTAAATTCATCGGATTTACTTGAAACTCGTTACTCGGGGGTTTTGGGGGTCGCTGATTGCGAATCTGAAGTCAGATTTTAAAAATTCAAAATGGCGGATCCAATATGGCGGACTGATTTTTCTTAAATTCATCGGATTTACTTGAAACTCGTTACTCGGGGGTTTTGGGGGTCGCTGATTGCGAATCTGAAGTCAGATTTTAAAAATTCAAAATGGCGGATCCAATATAGCGGACTGATTTTTCTTAAATTCATCGGATTCACTTGAAACTCGTTACTCGGGGGTTTTGGGGGTCGCTGATTACGAATCTGAAGTCAGATTTTAAAAATTCAAAATGGCGGATCCAATATATCCAACAAAGGCAAGATGTAATCGACAATCCAGCCAGCAAAGGCAAGTTGTAATAATCCAACCAACGAAGGCAAGATGTAATGCATAATCCAGCCAGCAAAGGCAAGATGTAATCGACAATCCTGCCAGCAAAGGCAAGTTGTAATAATCCAACCAACGAAGGCAAGATGTAATGCATAATCCAGCCAGCAAAGGCAAGATGTAATCGACAATCCTGCCAGCAAAGGCAAGTTGTAATAATCCAACCAACGAAGGCAAGATGTAATGCATAATCCAGCCAGCAAAGGCAAGATGTAATCGACAATCCAGCCAGCAAAGGCAAGTTGTAATAATCCAACCAACGAAGGCAAGATGTAATGCATAATCCAGCCAGCAAAGGCAAGTTGTAATAATCCAACCAACGAAGGCAAGATGTAATGCATAATCCAGCCAGCAAAGGCAAGATGTAATCGACAATCCAGCCAGCAAAGGCAAGTTGTAATGTAGGTTCTTTAGTTTTCTGTTTGCATTGGTTGTGGCTTTTCCTTAGGTATAGTTATAGAAACGTCACTTATTCCAGGGTTAGGTGTACTTATTTCATGATATTGTCCGTATCCAAGAAACCAAATAATTGTCATAATGTGACTACAACAGCCAACTGTTCTAGCGCCACTTTCACACGTACAAAAGTATTCTTTAATAGAGTTTCGTCCTGTTAAGGCTCTGTCAAAAAGAACAAAGATGTGATGGTGTTTTCCACCACGGTATCGTGATTTCATGTAAGCTTTTATTAATATTGGATCTTGGATAGTAATATTAAAATCTGTATCCAATAGCTGCTGTTTTGTGTTTTGGGTTTGGTTGAAACTTAGAAACCAGAAATATTCTTTCATTCTGATGTTCTGCATAATAGGAAGTAGCATTTAGTATTTGATAAGGACCCAGACTAATATTATACAAATCGTCTAGTGTAAGTTGTGGAAAGCGAAGCTGTTGGTTGTTTTCAACATTATCAAGTGTTACATATTCCATTTCCAAAAACGCTGCTCTAACTTTTGAAAGGTTGAAGTTTTCTACAATACATTGTAATCGGTTTGGAATGTGTAGTCTCGATTTCATTAGAACAGCAACATCCTCGTTTATCCTATCAGAAAGAATGGGTTCATGAAATAAGTTAAGCAATGCAAAAGCAATCAGGAGTGATTGATAATCGTGAATCAATGTTGAATTATGTGCAGGAATGGCAAATATTGGAAACTTTCCTTTCACTCTACCAAAAAGTTGTTCAACAACCCAGCGACATTTTGTAACAAATCTAGAGAGGTTTGCATCTAAAGTATTTAGTTGACCAAGCCCTGGACAATAAACCTTTAATCCTTTATTTTCAGTAAGAAATTGTATAACATCCCGAAAGCTTCTATCAACTAAAATGACATCATTTTCATGAATAACATCCATTTCAGAAGGGTATCTATGAAAGCAATCTTTCAATATTGTTGCATTATTATGAGTAGCATCAAATGGACCAAGAACGAATTGTACCCAACCGTCAGAAGTACATCCTACCATGGGTTTCATAAGTGGCATTTTCTTTTGCTCACTCCATAGTTGCTTTTGTCCCGAATAATTTTTAGACTTTTTTACGAAGCGGTAAGTAGCATCAAATATTAAGCAAGTTTTATTTTCCGGTATGTCAAAAAGTGCTTTTGCTATAAGAGTAACATGATTAGTGAGTACTGTTCGGTCATTATTATTAATGAATTTAGGAACTAACTGATCCATTAAGTCTTCTATTGCTAATTTAATATAATTGCCAATTGTTCTTTCGCAAACTCCAAATAAAAAGCTAATCTTGTTATTTGAGAGAGCTGTGCGTAATTTACATAGAAGGACACCTATATGCACTGGATTACTTTTATCGGTATAAGTGCAGATTTGTTTAAACTGTACTTTATTGTACGCAAACCAAGCTTTAAATGTACTATCATCAATCGAATCAATGTTATTCATATCAAAAACTATTTGATTATTTGATTTTAGCTCTTGATAATACTCAAACATTAAATCACTAATTGAAGCTTGATCTTCAGAAGGTACTTCTTCAGATTGTTTGACTAAAGGCCAATAATTCGTAATACCTACATGTTCAGAACACATTCGAGCACCAGATGGAACAAAGAATTTATAAGTCATAAGAAGATCACGACAAATCAACGGTGGGACTACAATAAGGTTCTCAAAACTTTGACATGAAAATGTGTATCGATTGTGAAAACTAAGACCTTTTCGGTAAATCGATAAATCTGGTTCATTAAGATCAGTTGAAAGATTTGAACTTTTCCATAATACATAGCAACCTCTGCAGAGTTTGGCATCTGATGAAATATCACTTATTTCACTTAGCTTGCGTTTTTTTGAGTTGCGAAATTGTCTCATACTATTAATAACTGTTAATGGGTCTTGAATATTGTTAACAGAAAAAAACTTGTCATCTTTACTTTTTTTTTGCTTATCACAGGTAACGCATTTAACGAAAGGCATTTTTACTAGAAAATCGAACTTTTTTAGTAGCGCATATGAAAACTTGTTAAACAACAAAAAAGCATAGATTTAAGTCATTAGCATGAAAAAACAAAGAGTACAAAAAAAATCTTACCATTTATCATTAATAATATTTTTCAAACAACAATATTTCCAGATTTTC
>NW_020221046.1:0-2289 GCF_003070985.1 Temnothorax curvispinosus | reverse complement strand
GTGAAGTTGCAGCCGAATCGGTGAGGAGAGAAGCCCCTCTCCTTCATAATATATTACCTTGCTTGATTTTTAATTAGTAGCCTTAAATTCTGAGAAATATGAATTAAATTCTTGAATCAAATTGATATTAAACTAAGGGATAAAACCACGCAGACACAATACTCTTATTTCCAACAAAAGAAATAAACAATTTATTCTTTCATTAATTTATACACTTATAATTTTATTCTAAATATCGTAGTACTTTTCGATTTATACACTTTCTATGTAGAATTATCTATTCACTATATTAATTTAATGAAAGTGTAATTTGTACTCGAATGTACACTTGAATGTACATACTTTTATTAATGTGTCTTAATAAACCTTTTTTACTGAAATAGAATATTAAATATAAAAATAGAATATATCGTATTGTATACATCTTGGAATAAACACTTGTCTTTTTCTGTAAAGATTACAATCTTAATTAATTATTCATAATATTCCTCGAAACTTTATATAAATGTAAAAAAAACTGAAGGTTTATAAATCACAGGGGAAATAACTGTTTACAGAATGCTTTCCATTTTAGTGACGTACAAGTCGACACAAACGACGTTCTAGCTTTCTTAGCATTCAATGAGTAACAAAGACAGAACGACACTTGTGTCGACTTGTGTCATAAATGAAAAGTAGTTGAAATTAACAACAATAACAAACCTGAAAATAAATGATGTAAAAGGGCAGATATATATATAAGCTTGATGTATATATATAAGCTCGATCGATTCACAGGCACCAGTCTTGATACACATCTATCGTACAATTACTAGAGCTGTTCTCTGACAGTGAAGTGTTGAAAAGTTCGTAAGAAAAACTCGTTTAATTTGGATAATGTCTAATGCAATCTTTGCTTTTACAATTATAACAATAACATGTGTTGCTATAACTGCAACGGACGTACGTAAGTAAATATTAAATGTAAAAATCTGATTTGTTTAACAACCAAACCTCTGTCTTTTTTATACAACAAAATTGATAACCTATTTAAAAAAAATTATTTAGGATCTTATCAATTTAGTTGTTTTCCTCTGAAAATATACAAGTAATAAAACTATGTTCTAGATGCTCGCTATCTCGTTCTCTCTTTGTTTCTTTTTATCATTATGTTAAATACTTTTATAACATTTTTGAAATAGTTAATTACACTAAACTTTTTTTATCGTTAGATTGTTTAATTTTATAGTTACAAATTAATGAAAATAATTTAACAGCTTTCTTTATTCGCGTATGCGGCCGCAACGATCCCAACTATAATCAGTGCATCGTGGACAACATTATCCACTTAAAGGAAAAATTTTGCTACGAGACTCCGGGTTTTCCATTACTTGAGCCAATCACGTTTGACAAAGTTGTCATTTTTGACGAACCTAATGTCAAAGTGTATGTTCAAAACGCAAAAGCACATGGAACTTGCGACTTTGTTATAACCTCCGTTCATGTGGACCCCGACAGGCTCCAGTTTAATTTAAATTATCTAATAAAACAAATTGTTATAAACACCATGTACGCTTTTAATATACGTTTGCTAGTACCAATCGCCCACAAAGGAGTATTATTCGTTACTACGGGTATGTAAAATAATTGATCTTATATATTAAAGTAAAACAAAAGTTTCAATGTAAAAATACAATGGAAATAAAGGCCAACAATCGATTAGTATGTAAGACACAAAGGAGCTAACGTCGACCGTGAGAGCGCGAAACATCGGACCACGACTTAATTTTGTAATTAACGCATTATAAACTTGACCACACCGCTGACTGACTTAAGATCTAACGCTTTTAACAACTGACTTGGTTCGTTTTCGCCATCCAACGAAGAATAAATCATGGATTTACCTTTGACTGCAGACTTGCGAACTGACTACATCATATACAATTTCACATTTCACAATAGACTCTATAGATATATTTTTATACACAATTTTACATTGCCATAGTCGACATATTTATACACAGATATTTATTTATACACAATTGTACATTGTAACGCTCTCATGTAAGATGTGACTCCGGATGGCTCTGTCATTCACCATCGAGAAAAATCCTTGTCCGTCTTCGATTGTTTTACCTCTTTATTTATTTATTTTTTTTATTATTTGATACTTTGCTTATTGCGCGACTTCATGTAATTATTCGAATTTGTCGGCTGAAGAAGACACTGTGTGTTCGAAACGTCCCGTCATTTGTATATATTATTAAGGAGGTTCTACAGATAATGGATGTATCTAAAAATTGGAAAAAA
>NW_020221045.1:0-3497 GCF_003070985.1 Temnothorax curvispinosus | reverse complement strand
AAATAATAAATTTGATTATTAACTTAACAAGCCTTTCTTAAGAGTGGTGTCATGTCTGACGGTATAATCACCGCTATATTCCACCAGCATAAATTTTTCGATTTTCCATCTTCATTGCTAGAAGTCCCCAGCATCTGAAAACAACATTATAATATAACAATTATTCTTTAAAATAGCTGTCACAACAAACACTCAGCTGATGCGAATACGCGTCCTTAAAGCAGTAGACATAAGCCTAGAGAACATGGCTGCCTTAAGGTACCCTTTCAAGCTTAAGCCCCATTTGCATGAATCACACTATAAACTTTTGGACAATTGCTTGTTAAAATTCCCCAGAGTCACTAAAATTGATCGTAAATGAATATTACAAGCTTTATGAGATCTTTGATGCAATACAAATTCAATTTAACATATGAATAAATGCATAATCCATAAGAATAAATTCAGGAAATTAAAATAAAATATAAATAAATTAATTAAAAGTAGATTATTCATAAGAACATAACCTTTTATGCCTGAGAAACATTATCATGCTAAAATAGTAATTATCTCATTAGCATTTTTTCAAACATGATTGTTATAAACAAATAAATTATATTATTAACAGACCTAGTTAATGTGATTACTGGAACTATCACAAAAAGTCAAATAACTTTTGATTATAAACCATTATTGTATCTCTCAAAATAAACTAATTAACAATAAAATTTATGATAAAAATATTATTAAAGATAATAAATAAAATCACTACAGATACCCAGCAGAGCATATCAAGTAACCTCACAAAAACTCCCACATCATATCTCTTCTTAATTCCGAGATATAATTAAAAATTATAGAAATCCATAAAACACAGAAATTTTAAACAACCTAAAATAATGCCCTTAATTATCTGAACACAACAAAAGAAACCCCATCTTTTTATCTCTTACCGTTCTCGAGTTATAAATTATTAAAGTTTCACATCCGCCATTTTGAATTTCCTACCCTTTAGACTTACAAAGACCAAATCACTTTTACATTAATATTTTAGTCTTTTATACATTTTAAAGCTGAAAAATTACATTTCTGAACGAAAATTTTGACACTTAATTATTATAATAAAAATAGAATCTCTCATACTCCTAAACACCAGTAACGTTAACGCCGATTTTCTATCTAAATTAATTAAATTAATAAACGAGATTGAAAATTGAACATTCACTCCATGAAAGACGAGGATAGTTTAATACCAGTTCATAGAGAGTAAGACAAGGATAGCCTTATAAACTCTTAATAAATTAAAATAAAAATGAAAACAAATAGACGGAGATAAAACAATTATAGAAATACATGCTCCTATATTTATGGAAAAACACCACATTGAAATAACTATTATCTTATTAATATTTTTCAAAACAATTGTTATAAACAATTAAAATTATATCAATACCATTTTACTAACTACGTCATCAAAATCATCTCGAAAAACTGATCGACTTAATGAAAAAATACTTACTACAAGATTGTTTGATTTTGCAACTTATTTTTATAAACAATTATAAATAAATAATTAACCACACTAATAATAGCCGTTAACATGTGCCCCAGGTTATGCATAATAACTTTTGTATAAGTCAAAACCTCGTCACTCCTCTGGTTGAGGCTACAAAAAAATTCCAAAGGGAAAGACACCCGGTATAACAGTTTAGCATGGGAGTTGTGCCATATAATTGATATTTTTCTATCACAACTACCCGAAATTCGACTATTTCAAACTTCAACCCTTAATATCTCTTAAATGACGTCTGCAAAAAATACCCCGTTTGGATGTAAATTAAGTTTAAACCTTCCTCTTCAAGCCCATATGGAAAACATAAATTTTAACAATTTGCTACACCTAATTAATTAACGAAATATATACCTCCGTCTGCATTATGACGTATAATTGGCAATTATAGATCATGAACATAAAAACTCGTTCGGGTAAACACAAATTTTGACCGCGCACATAAACTCTGCATCAGTAGACCTACGAAAAATGATTATAACTTTTATTTCTGCAATTGTTTATTTACGAAATATTTATAATAATAAAATAACGAATGTTCATAAACAAGATAATATTAGAAATTCAAAACCTCTTAAACAAAGAGAACATAATAATATCAATACGCGAATTAAAGAGTACCAATTTACTTGATTAATAAATTGTTATTAACAAATACATATATCAACAATAAAATTTTCCAACGCTATATTATACTTTAGTGAAAGTTCTGCAATATGTTTCCTATACACTCCCATCAAATTCCCAACCATTTGCGAGATATAAAAATAATAAAAATCTTAATATATATATATATAAACAAATTAATTTCATTAATTTCCTGTACTAATGAGAATGCTGACCAATTCTATCTGCACGATATATTATTAACCTGATATTAGAATTATTATTAACACCGCTAACATCACTTTTATTAATATTACTATTAACAAATATATATACTTACCAAAATTAATATAAATACCGAATGTCAAGCGCCGAAGCGTTACTCACGAATTCGAGAAAGATAAAATTGTATTATGCGCAGCATAAGGAACACGAATCCGAGCGAGATGCGAGTATTGTATGATCTGAAAGAAAGAAAGAGAGAGTCAAATGTACCGTATTAACTATTAGACGAAGAGAGCAATATCTCTTATACTTTAGACATGCTAATAATGACTTAATTTGTATTATTAAATTATTCTACTGTATGTAAAGTATGTCTAAAGAAATTTAAATAATATTCAACATATATTTGCACTTTTTACGATTCAAATATTAAATATTTTCTTCATGATAACATGATAAAAGTCATATTAAAATTTAATAATGAAATTTAATAATGAAAGGAAGTATCGCTCTCAATACAAATCGCCGTTAGATTAGAGAATAAAAATAGAATTCAGACGAGTCACCTGTATGACTCATTCGAGTGAATCTAGTCTTCGCAAGGACATGTCGAAGCAGAACGCCACGCATGACCATATAAGGTAATGAATTTCAAGACACCACCCTATGACTCATTGCTGGCTAGCGAGCCACACCCCTAGAAGTAGACTCACATCCGCTAGGCAACGCCTTATGACTCATTGTAACGAGGTGTGGTCACCTCCCACTACCGTTTCCAAAATTGTATAAAAGCAGAACCTTTCACCCTCTCGACGGAGAGTGTGGAACGAGCCAGGAAAGGTCACATATCTTATACTTGTTCCATCCTCCCACATAAACCACTTGTATCGTAAAAGTTCTACAATAAATATCATACTGTTTTATATCAAAAGAAAGATAAAGATTATTGGAGATTATTGAATTACCTACCTTCGACGGATCCAAGGAGCCATAATCTACATCGCCGACCATCAGCTAATTATCCTGGGGTTTTACCTCCTTAACTGCAAGAAAAAGAACCCATCAACGGAGACGTTCTGCCGGATCGAAGCCACCTCGCATCACCCAGGACGTCACA
>NW_020221044.1:0-2330 GCF_003070985.1 Temnothorax curvispinosus | reverse complement strand
ATTGCGCCAGAAGTTAAATTTTACATGTTTGCAATATATGTAGAAAACAGTCACGGCAACAATAAGGGTCCCAATTAACTCGCACAGTATAACCATTGTAAATCTGAAATAAGGGGAGAAACAATTCTTTTTGATTAAAAAAATAATAATAATAACATCGGGATAGCGTATAAAGAACGATCTCTATAACGATCTCGCGTATAGATCTTATAAATACATAAAAATTTATAAGCTCAAGAAAACAAGAGCAGAAATAAAATCGATGTAAAAATTAAACATACACACGTCAACAAAATTATCGTAACACTCACAGTAAATATCAAAATTTCACATAACTTCAAATAAGCATATCTCAGCGAAGAATTGTCGTATTTGACAAACTTTTTTTTATTTTAAAGGGTAAAGTGTTTACTTTAAGGAACTTTTGTTAGAATTTTAACTTAACTTTTTCTTTCAAATTAAACAATAATTAGGTTCGTACAATTTTTTGAGCGGAGATACGGCGTATCCAAGTTACCGCGTAAAAAATTACATATGTGTTCATGTCGCTATATTTTATTGAAATTAAAAAACAAATGTTTTGATTTGTCATTAGGCCATTTTCAGTGTGATAAACGTTGTTTAACAATAGAAACCGATAAGAAAGATATAAAGTTCACACATTCGCGTAACTCGCATTAAGTAATCATCAAAAACCATTAAGTGCAAATCGTGTTTTTTCAGTATAAAAAAGCCAAACAATAAGAAATAAAAGCTGTTACATAAATACTTTTAATATTCTTTGTGGAAAGTCATGTTGAGCCCCATGAAGAACATCAGTAAGATATATCTTTTTCGACAATTGAGAAATGAAACAATTGAGAATTGAGAAACTCGTCGGTATGACAGGTCTCATAACCTGATAGTCGTCAACTTTAACTGTTAATATCTTGCTTCGCGGGGCAGAGCGACACTTTTTTCTGCCAGATTCTTTCGTTTCGTGCAAAAACGCGTCGATTGAGCATAATTTCATCGATATTTGAGGTGAGGCCCCTAAACTGTATAATTACCGAAAATAATTAATAAAAATACGTGAATCAAGATGCGTTTGTGCGATTCGACGAGAAGGAGCAGCCCCAATGTTTACGTTGCTAGGCCACAACGAGACACTTCGGGAGGAACGCTATGTTTATAACAAAAATTATTAACTATACATGAGTGACACTCATTGTCATTATTGTTTATAAAGCACTCCTCTCTCATAATATTTTGCTATGCACATAGTAACGTAAACGTTGAGCTGCTCCTTTTTGTCAAATCGTGTAGATGCACACTGATTAATTCTCTTATCTTGATTAATTAATTTCTCATTAATTATTGAGAAACTTACAGTACGATAAAGGACGTTTAATTTGATTCAGTTTAATTCACTCTTCCTGTCCACGAAAAGTGGTCCGGTTATTACCTAACACCCTATATATACATGTTTATATAATTGTAATAATTTAAATTTATTATATATAAATAAAAATCCCTAAAAATGCTAAAAAGATAAAGAAAATTACTTAAGCCATAATTAATCTCATCTACTATTGTGTAACAGATTTAGATTATGTCTAGTACCTACATTTTTAATTATTTATATATTATAAAATATGCTTCTGCATAGCATAGAAATATATGTATTGCTTTTAAAAGTATAAAATAAATAAATAATTAAAATCTCGCAACTGTGCAGCAAAAAAATTAAGTAAACAAAAATTATAATAAAATAAAATAAATAAAAACTTAAAAATTAATTAGTAAAAAAAACAGATTAAAAACTAAAAATTAAAAACTTAAAAAATTTAATAAAAACAAAAATTATAATAATAGAAAACAAAATACAAAAAACAAGAAGGGGTGACGGCTGGTCTAGTGGGTAGAGCGCCAGATTCGTAATCTGGAGAACCGAGTTCGAATCCCGCTAGGCATCAGAGGAAAAAAAAACCTGCCTCTCCATTTAGCGGAGAGAAGTCTCCTTAAATGGAAAAACTGGGCTCCGTCTTTCGGAGGAGACGTTAAACGGTTGGTCCACAGAAAGGATAGGGTTGGGTACGTCCCTTCAAAACGCCCTTTATGGTCTCCTGGGGTATATAAAGTAAATATCTTTATCCTTTTTTTACAAAAAACAAGAACTTAGAAATAATAATAAAAAATTAAACAATAAAAAAATTGTTAAAAAAAAAGACTTCCGACTGCTGCCTAAACCAGGTTAAATTAAATGCAGAAAATAAAAATTAATAAATAAAAACAAACTTATAAAAAAAAATAAATTTAATAACTAAAATTTAAAATAAAATTTAAAAACA
>NW_020221043.1:0-2012 GCF_003070985.1 Temnothorax curvispinosus | reverse complement strand
TCACCTGATTTCAATAATTCTTATAAAAATAAAACGTTTCTGACATTTTAAAATAAAATTCAGAGGCGGCGTTATGGACCCTCTCCCCTTTTTTAATTCTCTCACTGTTAGATAGAAAGTTTCATCTGTTTAGTTTGTGTTTTATATATGAGCGATTTCACGTTAAATCGGACAAGATTTGACCTCGTATTTTTTAAATTGATTAAAACTTTTTTTACATAAAATATAAATAAAATAAGCAGACAGGTATTTTTTTGTTTGTCCGAAAAAATTTTTTTACAAAAGTTATAAACAATACAATTTTCGTCAAAAATGTCGTCTACTTTACGAATTAATATCTCTGGTTATATTTGTCGTAGAGAAATCTTCAGAAAAGCATTTTAAAGCTAAGAAGACAATCTTTGAGAAAAATAAGTTTAAGTTACAAGAAATTGCAAATTCCAATTGTTATAAGCAATTGAAAATTTTAATTAATTTTTTCACATTTCGCGTGCGCTATTTAGCTTTAACTTTATGCTATTACTATTACACTATTAACTTCTTGATACACACAACTGTCAAAATATACGATTACACCTGCAAATGAAGTAATCGCAGCGAAAGAACCAATCCGCATCGCGGAAAAGCGACAACAATAAACTTCGACAGATTCGAGTATCGACTTTACATCTCTTTTTTAGATATGGATTTTATCTCTACTTGTTCCTTCTGAGATTTCCTCTATCGACTGAAAATTAGAGTTTATCTTACAGTATTAATAGGTATATTAAGTATTATTTAGTGAATATGAAATATTCGGCTTCCAGTTAAACTGATATTTTTTGCGATGCTATCAATTTTCTTATCAACACAGGAGGGTTTTCAAATAGTTAGTAATAAGTAAAACAATGGAATTATTAACGTCAATCTAAGTAATTAAAGTAATCTCAATATTTTTTTTTATAAAATAAAGCAGGACGGCATTAAATCCGAAAATTTTGATACGTGGTTTCAAACATCGCTACTGTATTCAAACAGGCCCTAATATCGAATTATTCAGCATTTTTTTATATTGTTCATACGCTGTAAATTGCATCGCTGCGTATGGCACAGTCTGATCATTTAAACGAAATTGCTTTTATACAAAGTAGAGAAATTTTTGCGTCGAATAATTTTCTTGAAACTCGAGAAAACATCTGCAAATTTTTACGTACTTATTCATATATATCGCGTACAAATACTTTATTGTACTATTTGCATCTATTATTGACAAAAGAGTTTACATTTTCACCTAAATGTTTGTAGTGCTCGTGCTGTGCTTGCAATAAAATTTTAATCCTGTCCAATGATCCCACGGCCGTTGCATACGCTGGCAACACATGCACATAATTCTTTGCAGGTATATAAAATTTATAATGCGATAATAATTCACGCAGTCTTATAAATGCAAAAAGTCCCTGTCATGTCGACGAATGTTAACAAATCCCCGAAAGCATTTCGATAAAAAAATTGACATGCATTGGGGTGTTGCAATTTCTTTTTTTTTTTTTAAGCAGAAAGAGTTTAAAATTGACCAATCAGGTTGGCGGAAAGTTCGCATATGGAACGTATCTGAAGTTAGACGTTTTCAGATCAAACGCGTCATATCTTATTATTCGTGCATTGTGACTTGAAATCGCATGTAGGCTGCGTTCGGGGAGCGTGCTATTAGCGCTAATGCATCATTCTATCTTTATCGCTCATCAAGGCTGGATTCGGAGAGCGCGCTATTAGCGCTATTTGCTTATTCTATCCTTGTTTTACACCTGATGAGCGATAAAGACAAAATGATTCAATAGCGCTAATAGCGCGCTCCCCGAACGCAGCCCAAGTGTAAAAAAAAGATAGAATAAACAAATAACGCTAACAACGCGCTCCCCGAACGCAAGCGTATAGTGGAATGATATAAGGTAAATATACCAATGATATAAGGTAAGTGTACCAATGCCAGGGCACTTAAAACCTATGTCTGGACAACTTTATCATTTTGGTTT
>NW_020221042.1:864-4761 GCF_003070985.1 Temnothorax curvispinosus | reverse complement strand
GTCTGTTGAATCGCGCGATAAACGCGCTTCCGATCGAATTACACATTCCCGGCTATCAATTTTGCGGTCCGGGAACTCATTTAGAAACACGATTGGCAAGAGGTGATCGAGGTATTAATCCATTGGACGCAGCGTGTCGCGAACACGACATAGCCTACTCGCGTAGCAACGATCTCGCAGAACGACACGTGGCCGACAATATACTCGCCGCGAAAGCGCGAAAACGTGTCACCGCGATAGATTCGACTCTCGGAGAGAGAGCTGCAGCTACAGCCGTCTGGGCAGCCATGAAGGCTAAGACGAAACTCGGTATGGGTTTGAAAACGAAGAAAAAGAAGAAAAACAAGCGAATACTTTCGGTAACGAAACGCGGCGGTATCCTGCCGATCCTGTCGTTGTTGGGGGTTCTCGGTTCGTTGGTCGGCGGAGCGGTGGGAGTCGCAAAGGCCGTGAACGATAACAAAGCCGCGCGGCGTCAGCTGGAAGAGATGCAACGTCACAATCGCGCCATGGAAGGTCACGGACTTTATCTCGCTTCGTACAAACGTGGACAGGGGGTCTCGAAAAAAAAAAACGTCGAAGAAACGCTAAAAATTCCCAAGGGTGTAACTACCAACGTACAACTGCAACTATTGGCAAAACGTATGCGCATTCCATATTTTAGAGGTATTTTTATGCGCGACTCGTTACCGATCGGCGATGTACGTCGAAACGAGAGCGGTATCGTGAATTTAGATAATGCTGAAGGACCGGGTACTCACTGGGTGGCGTACGCGAAGAGGGGAGGTCGTGCCATATATTTCGACAGTTTTGGCAATCTTCGACCACCGAGAGAATTGGCGCAGTATCTGAAGAACAGTGTGATAGAGTACAATCGCACGCCTTATCAGCGATACGATCAGAGCAACTGTGGACAACTGTGTCTGCGCTTTCTACGGTCGGTTGACAATCAATTTAAAGACCGGCGTTGCGCTGTTTAATCTCAGTATTCATTCAAACATGTCACTGACATTTACGCTCACCGGCAAGAGCAGCATCCTCGCGGTAAGCTATTTTCCCGCCGTGGATTTGAGCGATGGCGATTACGAGCTCGGTCTGACAGATTTTGAAACCTATCACACGATACCGAATGTAAATTCGTCGAACAATAAATTCTACTATGACGACGATGACAAGGAGATTACCGTTCCCGAAGGATCGTATGAACTGCGTGATATAGACATGTATCTGAAACGCGCCCTATTATGGGACCAATCCGATAATGTCTCGACAAACGAAGATGGAGAGCACCCACTGATTATTATTCGGGCTAATAACAATACGATGAAGAGCGAGATCAAATGCGCTTATCGGATAAATTTCACAAAACCGAACAACATTGGGTCGCTGCTGGGATTTTCAGCGAATCGCGTGCTGGAGCCGCGACAATGGCACGAATCGAATGTTCCGATAAATATCATCAACGTAAACATCATTCGCATAGAGTGTAACGTGACCGCGGGCGCGTACAGCAACGACAAGTACGTGCACACGATACATGAGTTTTCGCCGAGTGTGCCACCGGGATATAAGATATCGGAAACGCCGGCGCAGATCATTTACCTTCCGATCATCGTACGGAGCATTACTGATTTAACGATTCGTGTCGTGGATCAGGACGGCCGATTGATTGATTTTCGTGGAGAAGAGATTACCGTTAGACTGCACGTGCGAAGACGACGACTGTGGTAAACCGTGAGATGCTCGTACTGAACGAAGCTGAGCAGGTGCAACAGACGAGAAACAAAATTAGAGAAACAATCCGGTCGCCAAAGAAGAAACTCACTGCGTCGAACGTTGAATTTTTGAAATCATTGGGTTTCGTCGTACGAAATGGCTAATATCTTAAACATTGGAGGTGAACCGATCTTTGACGACAGTGTCGTCAAGATTGAGACACACACGTACAATCCGTACGCCAACACAACGTTTGGACATAACGATGAGATAAAAATACCCATACAACAGCAAGTTTTATACACGTTGCCGTGCGAGAGTTTTCTCTACGTTGAAGGAAGATTGACGATAAAGAGAAGGAATGACGAGTCTCAGGCAACGCTTGCGAATAATTGTGCGGCGTTCATGTTTGATGAAATTCGATATGAGCTCAACGGTGTGGAGATTGATCGCAACAGAAACGTTGGAATAACCAGTACCATCAAGAACTACGTATCGCTATCGTATAACGATTCTCAAATCATGCGGAATGCTGGATGGGACGTTACATCGAGCATACCTGAAGGATACTTCAACTTTTGCGTACCGCTCAAGATGTTGCTAGGCTTTTGCGAGGATTACAAACGCGTCGTTGTTAACGCTCGTCACGAATTAATTTTGATACGAGCGCGTAGCGATAACAATTGCATTGTAGGAAATCCGGCGACGGAGCCGGAAATTGAATTGTTTAAAGTACAGTGGCGAATGCCTCACGTCACATTAAACGAGGTCAATAAGCTATCCATGCTACGGGCTTTGGAAAGCGGGCGATATCTTAGTGTCAGTTTCCGTTCGTGGGATCTGTACGAGTACCCAATGTTGCAGAGCACGACCAAGCATTCGTGGGCCGTCAAAACGGCGACTCAGCTGGAGAAGCCGCGGTACGTTATCTTTGCGCTGCAGACCGGCCGCAAGAATATCATGTCGCAAGATGTTAGCGTATTCGATGACTGTAACTTGACCAATGTGAAACTTTATCTGAACTCTGAATTTTATCCGTACGATGACTTGAATCTAGATTTCGGCAAAAATCGATACGCCGTCCTTTTCGATATGTACGCGCGTTTTCGTAAAGCTTATTACGGATACAGCAGCTTTGATACGCTTTGCAGCGTTTATACATTCTTAACGGAAGGACCTTTTGTCGTCATTGATTGCTCGCGACAAAACGAATCTGTCAAGAGCGCCACCGTGGATGTGCGAATAGAATTTGACTGTAAAGAGAATGTACCGGCAAATACTACAGCCTATTGTCTCATCTTGCATGATCGCGTAATCGAATACTGTCCGTTGTCGAACGTAGTGCGCAAAATCATGTAAATTGCAATATCAGCAGATATTGCGATATAAGAGACACATATGTAGCGCGATAAGATACAGATTGCTTCGTCGTTTCGTCATGATCGTACCAACGTTTGTCGATCTGCAAGGATTCACCGTCGGGATGAAATTTGTCGTAAAGGAGGTGGCGGTGCTGAGAAACGGGACTGTTTTGGCGCATTATGTTTTTACACGCCACATGCCGTGGAGTCTTCTCACAAAATTCGACAAGTCATGCACTTCCTGGTTGATTGCAAATCACCATGGATTTCGATGGGAGGATGGAAACGTGCCATACAGCATGGCGAAACACCTAATTACATCAGCCGTGCTTGGAGAGGGTGACGAGACGTCGACTCTTGTGTACGTCAAGGGATGCCAGAAACGAGAATGGCTGGTGGATCTGCTTCAGAATTATGCGAGAAAAAACCTAAACATTGAGACTTTGGACGTAGATTACGAAGATATCGAATCTTTAAACAATCTAGATGTTACTAATACTATACGATGCGGAAAACATGTTAAGAATTGCGCACTACAAAATGTATTGAAAATATTTAACTGGTGGTCGCAACGCCAGAAAGAATTATGATTTTTTTAAAATAAACTATATATGTATATGTATAAATGTTACGTTTTATTTTCTTTTACCACATAGTTTGTAATATAGATGTTTTAAGTGCTTGATAGATGTTTTAGTTGTTTTTAGAGATGTTTTAGCTGTTTTTAACGATGTTTTAGTTGTTTGTTAGTTGTTTTTAAAGATGTTTTAGTTGTTTTGAAGATGTTTTAAAGATGTTTTAGTTGTTTGATAGTTGTTTT
>NW_020221042.1:0-854 GCF_003070985.1 Temnothorax curvispinosus | reverse complement strand
ATGTTTTAGTTGTTTGATAGTTGTTTTTAAAGATGTTTTAGTTGTTTAATAGTTGTTTTTAAAAATGTTTTAGTTGTTTTAAAGATGTTTTTAAAGATGTTTGATAACGGTTGATTGTATATCTGCAGCAGTTATACAGATCAATTCACCAAAAGTCAATGGCGCGATATCATTTTCAAGAACATACGTGTCTCGCGGTGACTTCATCGCACACGTGCAAAACTGCAAATCTTGCATTTTTCGGATAAATAATACGCGAATAGATAGGCGAATGATGGGGATAGCAAGTGAGATATGATGATGCAAGTGAGAGAGGATAGGTAAGAAGAGGTGAACAGAGAGAGACACCGTGCGCGAACAGGGCCGCGGGCGCGAGAGAACGCGAATGGGGCCGCGGGCGCGAGAGGGAGGGACCACGCGCGAACAGGGCCGCGGGCGCTAGAGGGAGGGGGAGATGACGCGAGCGGGAGCGCGCCGTGTGACGCGGACCGACCCCTTCCCCGCGGCGCCCGAAACGCGGTCTCTCGCGGCGCTGGAAAACGCGGTAAACCGCCGGAAAATGCGGTCCGCCCGCCCCCGCCGCACCGGAAAACGCGGTACCCCCCTCACCCCGCGGTGCACGAAGACGCTGTACCCCCCCTCTCCCCGCGGCGCTCGTAAACGCTGTACCCCCCCCTCACCCCGCGGCGCCCGAAAACGCGGTACCCCCCCTCTCCCCGCGGTACCCCCCGCGGGCGGATACCCCCCCGCCCCTTACCCCCCTCGGAGCCTTTGGGGTAGAACCGGCCTACCTTTCCTACTACTCTCTTTCAAACCGTATAACGCTTTTAATAATTTGCACAATCTACCGGTTC
>NW_020221041.1:0-1087 GCF_003070985.1 Temnothorax curvispinosus | reverse complement strand
ACGGCCAACTTCAGAGATGCAGGCATTAATGACGTCGTGTGTACATATTAAATGCGCTAAAGAATTGAAAAAGGTTTCGGAAGAGTGTAAAAGATGTACTATAGTATTTCCAAATCCGAATATGACATAAACACATGACATATATATATATATATATATATATATATATATATATATATATGAAAATTATGTAAGTTTTTATAATAGTTAAACATACGTAATATATATTATTATTTTCAGTATTTACTTAGACATTGATCAAATTTACATTATTAACTTTTTTTATTCTTTTCATTTCATCAGTTTTATTTTCTGTTGCAGTATGGAAAAGATAGTTCTAAAATAAGATGTAGGAAAAACAATATATCAAAGTAATAAGGTTGAGTCAAAATTCCAATTCTTTTAAATAAGTTATTTATGTCATAAAGTTAATTTTTGCCAACCCCTTAATCAATAAGTAAATTTTATAAAATAAATATTATAAAATAAAATGTCTGTAGTATTCACTCAATGTTACATATGAATGTTTCATTTAGATGCGCTTCATGTTAACAACGTATGAATTAATTCAATTGAAATAAAAAAAACTACTTTACTTATGTTTAAATATTACGTCTAATCAAATTGTTTTTATTTTTCTATTTGAATATAGTAAACGTTTACTTTATTGATTTTGACTACTTTCAAGTTTGAAAAAAATATAAAAGTCTCTTTCTATTTAATGTATGTATAAAAACACATGTTTAAAGGACACTGTAAAAATAGCGACTAAACATTAAAGTTAAAGTTTCTTGGAAAATCGAAAACTGGTCACATCAATGCAAATCATTAATTAGATTTTACACTCTTTAAGAAGCATCAAATTTAACACCTATTTAATATTTTAATATATACGATATCATGTATGAAAACTTTACTCATAAAATATTGATTTCTTTCTACAAAGTTAAAATTATATTGGCAGGATTATAAATGCTTGTATTTTACATAATAAAGTACGTAAAAAAAATTTGGGACAATGCTTGTTCGGGCGTCGCTTTACGACGGTCGCCCTGAAGCTGAATTCCGCTCAGAGTTGAGCGAGAAG
>NW_020221040.1:0-11905 GCF_003070985.1 Temnothorax curvispinosus | reverse complement strand
GGAATTGAAAAAACAATATTTTCTATTAATCGCATGGTTCCAGGCCCAAGTATTCAGGTATATATTATGAAATAACACAATTATAAAAGTCATCAATAATATAAAATTTCCTTCATTAAATATTAATTTTTGAATAACGTATACTGTCTTATTTTTTCTTAGTAATATTTTTTGCTAGTTTTTAGTATTTTTATTAAAAATGTATGATACAGAATAAGTGTAAATAATCATATTTTCCCACAAATGTCGGATTCTTGACTCAATTCTGAGGCAATTTTTCCTATACTAAAATTTTCTTCAAAGTATTAGTTTTCGAGTTACAAATAAAAATAGTTACCTTATTACGGGCCGTGCAGAAAGTATGCAAGAACGGAACTCACTATTACCCGGGTAGAATTTTGTCGAGGCGTGCCCCAAGGGCTTAAACAGGCATGCCCTAAAATAGGATCGCCAATATTGGGGCTAGATAAGCATGTCGTAAAATAGGCATACTATTGTCGGGCCTAGAAAGGGACTAGAAAAGCAAATTCTGGATAGAATTTCCTTAAGAGGCCTAGAATAGGCACTGGCATGGATGCCACTATTAAGGTCTGCTAACGTTGGACCTAGAAAGGGACTAGAAAGGCAAATTCTGGATAGAATTTCCTTAATAGGCCTAGAATAGGCACTGGCATAAATGCCACTATCAAGGTCTGCTAATGTTGGACCTAGAAAGGGACTAGAAAGGCAAATTCTGGATAGAATTTCCTTAATAGGCCCAGAATAGGCACTGACATGGATGCCACTATCAAGGTCTGCAAACGTTAGGCCTAGAAAGGGACTAGAAAGACAAATTCTGGATAGAATTTCCTTAATGGGCCTAGAATAGGCATTGGCATGGATGCCACAATCAAGGTCTGCTAACGTTGGGCCTAGATTGGTATGCCGTAAAATAGGTCTACCATTGTTGGGCCTAGAAAGGGCCTAAAAAGGAATTTTCTAAACAGGCATTAACGTGAAGGCCTACGATTGTTGCCGTGAAATTATAGGTTTTACAATTTTTTTACATAAAATTTATTTCTTTTATTATCATGAAATAATTCATTGATTTAATTATTATGTTTCTTAAGATAATTTTTAAAAAATTATATATTTGCGCTGGTTACGACATATGTAGACTATATATAACACTTACATCAAATTAAGAAGTAGTCTACCACGTAAGGCAGTTGGCTCACGATCCAGAGGTCCCGAGTTCGAATCCCACCAAGGTAAAGTGTTGTTTTTCAAATACGAGAAAATATTTATAATTATAGACTGCATCTTAAGAAACAAATTTTGTTATAAAATAGTAATAAAATTTCGAAAAAAAAATTTTTTTAATGTAAATATCATATAAGGATTACTGGGAAGTTGGGCATGTCTGGATAGGGCCTAGTTAGGCGTGCTAGAATAGAGCCTAGTCAGATATACAAATCAGGCTCTGAATTACACAAGCGTTACATCTCTGTGCAGGTCCTAACCAGGCTTCCTTGATAGGGCCTAGACAGAAATAAGGAAAAACTGTCTACAGCCTTTACAGGCCCTCTTTTAAAGTTCTACCCGGATAGATGCGGGTCGAGTGTCTGCTGATCGCTGCACACGAGCTGCGTCCAATATTCACTGCCAGCACAGAAAATCTATAGTTTATTGTATTACGCATACCATAGATTTTCAGAACTGGCAATAACATTGGAAAACACAGCAACAATGTTACGCGCACACATATGCAAGCACGTTTTGCATCTCTTTCACTTTCTTCTCTCACGCACACTTTACTTTATTTCACTTCACTTTACTTCACTCTCTTTACGTCACTTTCTTCATTCACATACTTAAACAAATTAGAAACTTGCACATTGTTTCCTCATCATTACAAATCGCTACCATTGCTCTTATTTTATTTCGCTCACAAAGCTCCTCTTATGAGGAAGCTTGTATTTTATTTGATGCATAATTATTAGTATTTACTAGCTGGTTACCCGGGCTTTGCCCCGGAGGACATATGTAATAAGACACGCAAATAGTCTCTCTTTCCTCTCTCTCTCTCTCTGGAAAATTTCGTAACCGATTTCCAAAAAGATACCGGTTCCCAAAAAGATCGGTAACGATAAACTATACAGTTTATAGCACTCCCCGGAAAATTTTACCCCTGTTTTATATACAATTCTTGAAAATTTGATCAATTATTTCTCGAAAAATTCGTCAAACTTCTGATACCAGTTTCCAAAAAAATCAGTAACTAAAAATTATATACTTTATAGCACTCCCCGGGAAATTCAACCCCTACTTTATGTACAATTCTTTGACATTCAGTCATTTGGAACCGGTTTCCAAAAAGATTGGTAACAAAAAATAGTACACTTTATAGCACTCCTCGGAAAATTTTACCCCTACTTCATGTATAATGCTTTGAGATTCAATCAATTATTTCCCGAAAAATTGGAAAAATTAAAAAAACCGGTTTCTAAAAAAAATTGGTAATAAAAACTGTACACATCATGGCGCTCCCCGTAAAATATATATTCTACCCCTACTTCATATAAAATTCTTTGCGATTTGGTCAATTATTTCCCGAAAAATTGAAAAAATTAGAAAAACCGGTTTCCAAAAAATCGGTAACGAAAAACTATACACATCATGGCACTCCCCGGAAAATTCTACCTCTGTTTCATATACCTTTGGTAAAAATTCGGCCCACTAACGAATGAGTAGTTCGCGGACAAACCGACAGACAAACAGTCGGGTTTTATATAATAATATGATTAGTTTGGCTTCCTCATAGAGGAAGCTTTATGAGCAAAATAAAATAGGAGCAATGGTAGCGATCTGTAATGATAAAGAAGCAATGTGCAAGTTTCTAATTTGCACATTTTTTTTAAATTTTAAATTTAACTTTTTTATGAATTGATAGAGAGTCAATGTTGACTTTGGGAGTTCAGGCAACATGGTCCATATATGGACTTCGCATATGGACCTTTGATCGCATATAAAGCTAAGTCTAATCAACCAAATCTTAAAGAATTATATATGAAATAGGGGTAGAAAAGACCGAAGAAAAAATTGTTTTTTTAGTTTTTGATGCCAATATGTTCTGAATGTTCTAAAACGTCGGAAAATCGCATTAAAAATAAATGCCCGTACGTGTGTGCGTGTGCGTGTGCTAAACGATATGCTACAATATGGAGGATTCTACTTGAAATTTATTAGTGTTCTAGGAGACACCAACTAAAAAATTCTTAATGGAACTCCTCACATTGTAGTATATTTTTTGAAAAGACGTAAAAGAAGAAAATTTCTAGCGCAAACTAGAGGTTGATACGTTAACCCTTTCGGGAGTTATTTAGGGTCAAAGTTCGAAAAAGTCTATTTTTGATCCTAAATAATTTTTGAATGGATCAACGTATCGACCTCTAATTGGCGCCAAAATTGTTTTCTTTTTATGCCCTTTCAAACGATATACTACAATATAGGAGGATTCCATTTAAGAAATTGAAAGTGACGTTCACGTGACCTTCACACGACCATGTAGGGTCAAATCTTATCATTTTTCTCTAAAATCGTTTAAGGTGGTTTTTTCCCAACTATGCTAGTCAAAATTAGGCTTGATCAATAAAGTTCAAAGAATTCTTTTATCATTAAATTCAAAAACAAATTTTTAAACACTATTGCTTCTCTTAGAATATTAAAAACCGACAAAAAAAAAAAAATTACAGAAAATAAAATAGTACCTATTTTGACGTTGCCACAGCCACAAAGCATGACCGCGCACGAAAAAACTAACCAAATTAATCTAATCAAAATTTTTTTATTTATTATACTGTAATACTTCTTTTAAATTTCAATTACTTTTGCTCAATTTTTTGTTTTAATCTTTATTTTAGATTGTTTGCTACTGACAAATACACGCCCAAGTATATGTCTAAGTATATGTCTAAGTATTAGTTTTTCTACTTCAGAGGCTATTGTTGCGCCCGCGCTGAGACACCCGTTGCACGAACGGAAGTCGAAGATCGTCCCTGACAACCAGCTGTTTATTGATATCGATTTACTACGATTTGTTGTTTGTTTGTTCTGAGCCTCCGTCTCCGAGCGGATGTGACAGCTCGATTCAGTGTTCAAATCCGTTTGCTCTACTTAATAAACGAGTCTATCCTTTTCTTACATTGTGTCGTCTCATTGACCGCGAGTGCCGGTTGCGCGAGTGAGAGAGAGTGCGAGTGGTGAGACGCGAACGCGGACTCGGACTATAAACACAATATTAAATACACTCAGGTAACAGAGTGACGTCAAATGACGTATTAATTCCGTCTTATGACGTCCTCTAACGTCTTTAAGACGTCCTTAGACGTCATCTTGCTATCTGGGCCGTCAACTTTAAGCGATTATATCTCGGAAATTATAAGGTAAATCAAACTCAAATTTAACACACATACGTATTAATATCTAAATTAGTTTTGCTGCAAGTTTAAAGAAAATTTGGATCTTTATCATTTTTAACTAACCACCTTAAAAGATATTTGAGGTTGTTTTTTAAAATAATCCCCTTGAATCTCGGAAACGGCTTTAGATATGGAAAAATCTGATTGATATATTAGTGGAATATTCAGTAGAACAAATTATAATAATAGTCCTTGCTTGCAATTCAAGATAAAATTGATAATGTAAATACATGGCCCTATTTAAAAAATGTTTTGAGATAAAAATTTAAAGGACATTAAAACAGACAACAGTTGCTTTTGGTTAAAGCAGAGAATACTCTGCATGCTTTCTACTATATTCTGCTTTAACAAAGATTATAATTTTAAAATATATAATTGAATGAAGTTGTAAATAACATATAATCTAATAGTAAGAAGCAAAATATATATCCATAAATTATTATTTCTCCACTTACCGACATTATGATATTTTAAGTATTAATTATAAACAAAATGGGCGACAATTTTCTTTCTAAGAATCTTTTTTTACCCAAAATACACAAAATTTAAAATTTCACTAAATATTTACCTAAATTTCTATAGAATTAGAAAATTAGTAATTAGTCACAAAAAAATTACTAATTGCGTAAAAATTAATAATATTAATATACGCATTACACTAAAAAAGTTGGTAATTTGTCAGAGAAAAATTTCTAATTACGTGAAAATGAGTATTTAGGCAAAAATAAATTAATTTTTTTGCAAATTGGTAATTAGGAGAAATAAATGTTTTATTATAAAAATAATTAATAGTTTGTCAAAAATAAATTACTACTGTCGCTAAGCTACTTGGTTATAAAGATAACGCGTAGGATTTAGCTTTAAATCAAGAAAACTTTAATTGCACTCTTTATCTGTTGCACAAAAGAAAACGCAAACATACGTAAATAATATAATAACGGAAATGAATCGTGTCAACGCGCCACAGTCGGTTAGTTCAGACGGCGCTTAAGTTGTACACGTTGGTCGGTAAATCTTAACACTTCCCCTCGACGAGAGCGCCGTCTGTACCTGGCACCTTAGATAGCCCGAGAAGTTCGATGCAATTCTCGTGCTTCGGCTTGGTTAACGCCTTTGTCAATACATCGGCAGGCATCTCCTCCGATACCACGTGGTTCAGCCTGACTAGCTCCGCGTCGACGATCTCGCGGACGAAGTGATGACGAATGTCTATGTGCTTTGTTCGCGCGTGGAATACCGGATTCGTTGCGAGTCTTTGAGCTCCAAAATTGTCATTAGACAACTTCATTCTATTCGTTGATTTCGAATTCTTGAAGATAGACGATCTCTTTTGCGGCCTCACTGAGCGCCATATACTCAGCCTTGGTTGATGACAAAACCACAGTTCTTTGCTTCTTAGAGTCCCAAAATACGCACCCGCCGTTCGTTATAAATGAATATCCTATAAAAGATAGATATGCATTTATAATAAACGGCGGGGCATGGAGGAACCCTGCCCAGTCAACGTCCAGGTCATGAGCCCTGGAAATCATCCTTGCCGTACTTATAGGTGATGCCGAAATCCGCAGTCTCTTTGAGATAGCGCAGCTTCGCCGCGACCTAGTGAGTTTTCCCGAAATAGTCATTGAACTGGCTGAGCAGGCTTGCTGCGTGGGCCACATCTGGGCAAGTCCCCAACGAGAGGTATAGCAGGCCCCCGATCAGTTCGCGATAAGGTGGCTTTTGACTGTCAGCAGCCGTCCATGGATTCGTATTCGTCGTCTTTGTACTGACGTCGATTCGAAACTCTCGATTTAAGAGGCGTCAAACCTGGTTTGCAGTCTTGCATTCCAAAGCGCTGTAAAAGGTCAGTGATGTAGGTTTTCTGGCTTACTCTAATGACACCACGATCCTGCACAAAATCTATTCCCAGGCACCGCTTCAACTCCCGGACGTTTTTCACATCGAAACGTTTCCCCAGGTCTGCTTCGAATCATATGACTGTCTAGAGATTCTTAGACATGACGATGATGTCATTCACATATATGACGACAGCAAGCAGTTGCCTTTGCCCTTCAGATGTACGAGTCGCCCTTTGATTGGATCGCCCTGAGGCTTTGAAATTCCTTATCAAGGCGCTTGTGCCACACACGACCAGCCTGCCTCAGTCCGTAAAGTTCCTTTTTTATGTGGCAAATTCGATCGCCGGTCGTTAACTGACTTAGCATGGCTCTCGCTGCGGCGATGACTCGATGGTCGGATCCTGCCCGTCCTCGATGATGCAAGGCAGGATCTCGTCCAACAAACTTGGGACCTCCATGTAGACCTTTTCTTCCATGTAGACCTCCTTTTCTACCATTTAGATAAACAGTTTTCACATCGTACTATCGGATGGATACCCTTTGCGCACCGCGATTGCTATGGCCAGTCGAATGGAGCTCAGCCGTGCCACGGGAGCGTAGGTCTCGTGGAAATTTTTCGCTGTGAGAATCCTCTCGCGACGATCCTGGCTTTCCGTTTCTCCAGAGTTCCGTCGGCGCCGTGCTTGTTTCGAAGCACGAAACGGCTTCCGATGACATCCCGTCCCTCCGGCCGTTTTACCAGTTCCCAGGTATCATTCTTAAGTACCGCTTTAACCTCGTCCATTATGGCGCGCATCCACTCCTCTGATTCCGAACTAGACAGCGCTCGATCTATAGGAACTTCAGCCAAGAACGCCATGTCGACCTGTTCCTTGCGCCCGATAATTTAGTATACTTTACGGGGTCTTCTCGATCGTCCCGTCAGCACCTTCCAGGGTCTACCTGGACCTCGTCTTACGCCATCGGGTTGGTCGATGGGAAGGGATTCTTCCTCTCCTTCCCCATCGTCCTCTTCTTCCTCGGTCTATTTGGTCGTCACGTCTGCTTGCAATGTCTGCGTCGTCGTCACCTGATCGACCGTGGTTTCCGACCAGTTAAATCTCGTCGGAGGGTTTGTCCGGGAGCTTCGGCGTGCTAATCTCGTTTATGGGTTTTGATCCGTCTCGGGGATGATGTTCTTCCAGGTGGAGGTTGTCTACAAGGTTGCCCGGTTGATGACTTCTCCTCCAGGAACTTTATGTCCTTCGACACCCGTATTTTCCCCTCGCTCGAAACCCAGATTCTGTATCCCTTCGACTCTTGGCTGTAACCGATGAAAATCCCTTTCCTCACGGTGCTAACTTGCTTTTATTGGGGGTTTGGTCCAGGATGTATACCTCACATCTGAAGTAACTTATGTACGGCGATTTTCCGTATCAGGTTTCATACGGAATCCTCCCTTTCACCCTGCTCGTAGGGTACCTGTTTCGAATAAAGTTTGCCGTGTTTACAGTCTCTGCCCAAAAAGACGGCGGCAGCCCCGACTAGATCAGAAAACATCTCGCGGTTTCCATCAGGGTTCGGTTTCATCTTTCCGCGACGCGGTTCTGCTCCGGGTAGGATACGGTCAGACGCCGTGTTATGCCGTGCTTCTGAAGAAGGTCGTCGAATCGCTTGTTCACGTATTCGAGTCCATTGTCCGACTGGATAAACTTGATCTTTTTTCTCAGCTGCGTTTCCACGAGAGCTTTGTAGTTTTCGCACTCGCCGAGGACAGCTCTTATGGTCAATGAATTTCACCTCGCACCATCCGGAGTGGTCATCAACAAAGGTAACAAAGAAACGGCTCCCGCCGTTGAAAACGACTCGCATCGAGTCGTAGACGTCGGAGTGGACGAGGTTTCCCGGATCTGAATCCCTCTCTGATCCCTTAGGAAACGGGGAACAAGATATCTTTCCTTGAAAACATAATTTACATTCAAAATTATCATTAGTATTGTCGACGCACATGCCTTGGATTGATTCTGTTCTTGGCAAAGACCGTACATTTAGATGACCGAGAGGTATATGCCAGGAGTGGGTTTAACTTGGATACAGTTCAAATGGACATGTTGCAAATAGACACGTTCTATTGCACACAGTTTAATTGGACGCGGTTTATTTGGACACAGCAATTTTAGACTCCCAGTTCATTTGGACACTTAAAAAAATAATTTTGCATTTGTTAAAATGAGACACGTTAAAAATGCGCACTGTTCAGTTGGACACGTAAAAGATGCACACCGTTCACTTTGGACACCGTAAATAATAAACACCGTTCGTTTGAACACTTGAAAGATGCACACCGTTCAGTTGGACACCGTTCATTTGGACACGTGAAAGATGGACACCGTTCAAGTGGACACGTAAAAATGCTACCGTTTGCTGGGATACGTTACAAATGCGAACAATTTGCTTGCAAAAATAGAATCAGCTATTTTATCGCGTCTCATAATTGCAAACATTTAAATGTGATATGTTTTAATGTTTTAAGGTTGTGATATCTGTCAAGATGAGAAATACATATATTACGTATCACAACATTTGTTTTTAGATAACAAAGTAAATGAAAGATACTGTAACGTCATAAACTTTGCGTTACTGTTATCGCAATTTTATGTAATCTGTTGGGACAGGTGAAAGATGATGTAATTAGAGGAAGAATATAAGTTTAGGAAACGTTTTATTGATGCTTATGGGAAATCCACTACCGTTAAACTAAACACATAGTGTCCCTTGCAACGTACATGCGTGGACTTTCCACGCGTGAAAGTTGTGACACGCCATGTGATCATGTGACACGCACGAACACCGTGCGGTGTGCAAATTTTATGTGTCCAAATGAACGGTGTTTATTTTTATGTATCCACTTAAACGGTGTCATCCTTTACATGTCCAAATAAACGGTGTCCGACTGAACGGTGTGCATCTTTCAAATGTCCAAACGAATGGTGTCCATTATTTAAGTGTCCAAGTAAACGGCGTGCATCTTTTACGTGTGCAACTAAACGGTGCGCATTTTTGACGTGTCTTATTTTAACTTTAACGAGTCCAAAATTATTTTTCTATATGTCTAAATGCACTGTGTCTAAAATTTTTGTGTCGAAATAAACCGTCTCCAATTAAACTGTGTGCAATAGAACGTTTCCATTTGCAACGTGTCCATTTGTACTGTGTCCAAATGAACTTCACCCTGTGCCAGTCGTCTAAAAGATTATTCTTCGGTATTCTTGCGCCGTCGTCCGCCTCTTCAACTTTTTTGCACTCGTCGACGCTTTCGCCCCGCACGCAGTATAAACCGTCGACGCGTTCCGCAGCAAGCAGCACATTTCCCTCGTCGTCCGTTACCTCTGCCTTCTTTTTGTTGAAGGTTACACTAAATCCCTTGTCGGTGATCTTTCCGACTGAGACAAGATTCGTGCGCAGATCCGGGACGTACAGGGTATCGCAGAATCACACCATCATTTTGCGACCGTCGACATCTGTTGTAAGCGAGACGACGCCTTTTCCTGTAAGTTTCGCGCACGCGCTGCTGGCTATGTTTAGTTTTCTCTGTTCAATCGAGTCGATCTTCGCGAAAGCGTTGACGTCGCCGCACAGGTGTGATGTGCATCCGCTGTCGATGCACCAACCGCGGCGATTCGTTCTTCCTCCGATTTGAAGAGCTTCGCGCGCACTCGTGTTCAATGCGTCATACAGACTAACGTTATCCGCACAGTTTGCGGATTGTCTCTTGGATTTGTCCGCGTGCCAGCACTCTTTCGTTTTGTGGCCGATCTTGTGGCAATTATTGCACTTAATTTTACCGTTCCGGTTAGCGGTCTTTTTTGTCTTTTCCTCGTCGGTTGTGTCCCTTTTCCTCGATTTGTTTTTCTTGCGGAAAGATTTTCCAGCCATCATTGCGCTTTGACTCGACCCTTTATAGCCGTCGTTCTTTCGCGTTTCGTATTCCTCGACAATTTTTACAAGTAGCATCTCGGGGTTTCGAAGGTCGTTGCACGACGCAATTGCGCACCGAAAGTTTTCGAAGCTTTCCGGAAGGCTTCTCAACAGCATGACGCTGAGCAGGTCGTTATTTATCTCTATCCTCATATTAGCCAATTTGTCGACAATATCGAGAAATTATTAAGTGCTTTCGCACTCGTCGTCACCGTCTCGCATTTTGTGTGAGATCAGCAAATTGAGTAAAGCGGCTTTTCGCATTGGATCTTTTGACTCGTAGATTTCCTCTAATTTTGTCTAGATCTCCCGCGCGGTCTCACATCCTTTTACCTGTTTGATCACTGATGGAATCATGGCCAGAATGATGTCCGACGCGCCTTCAGAGCCTTTCCATTGTTGCGTCGCAGCTTCCGCCGTTGGCTTCACGCACGTACCGCTCGCATATCCTCAAGTGTCGCTTTTTATTAAGATCGCTCTCATCTAGATCTTTCAGGTATCGTAGTTCTTTTTGTTCGAATCGTACTGTGCTGCTCGTGTTTATTTTTACGCGGGATCGAACTTGTTCGACGCGAGATTAACTAACAGAGTATTCACGAGACACGTGAATAATAAGTTTTCCATTGCGCAATGTATTTGGTTACTTTGGGCTCATAACCTGTCGCTAAGCTAAGGGGTTAGCGTGAAGATAATCCGTGGGATCTAGCTTTAGATCAAGAAAACTTTAATTGCACACTTTAGCTGTTGCACACAAAGAAAATGCGAACGTACATGAATAATATAGTAACGGAAGTGAGTCGTGTCAACAGTCGGTTAGCTCAGACGGCGCTTGAGTCGCACACGTTGGTCGGTAAATCTCAACAACTACTTATTTGAAAATTAATAATTAATGGAAAATAATAATTAATTACTAATTTTTTCAATAATGAATAATTAGTTTCAGATAAATTGCTTACTTTAAAATATTAGGTAAATTAACTTATTTTAAAAATTATTAATTAATGTAATATAAATAATTTAATTATTGTAGTTAAACTTGTTAAAATAATTGTGGTTTCAAAAAAATAATTATAGTAATGTTATATACATATATGTATATATACGACCTTTTATTTTTTTACAAATACTAGACATCACAAACGCGCGCTTAGCGCGCGCTATTTAGCTATTACTATTACATTAACTCCTTGATACACACAACTGTCAAAATATACGATGACAGCTGCTCATGAAGTAAGCACTGCGAGAGAACCAATTGGCATCGCAAAAAAGCAACAACAATAAACTTTGATAGATTCGAGTATCGACTTTACATACCTTTTTTAGATATGATGCATATATGTGTATTTATATCCTATAATATAGAGAATCGCAGTAATAACATTAAAAAAACATAATAATAATTATAACAGAACTATTGTCGGTAAATGTTTACAATTAGGGCCCCACCTTCGATGACCTTGACCTTGACATATGTTGTCAAAGTCACCCTCCTGAGTGACCTTCAGAAGGTTTTAGTCGGGGGTCGCTTCTTATTAAAAAGTTATAAACAAAAAAAGTTTGGAAAATGTAGCAGCTATTTTGAGTACTGAGAGGCATCAACGACTAATATTACGTTTTTCTTTAAAGCAGAGAATACTTTATTTC
>NW_020221039.1:841-1149 GCF_003070985.1 Temnothorax curvispinosus | reverse complement strand
TAAGCGTAAGTCTGGCGAATGTGAGCAATCTAAATTGTGTAATTTTTTTGTACTTTTTTTGTGCTCGTGCACGTATGTGCCACGTGGTAGTAGAAGAACACAGAGAAGTATTTTAAATTTATAAAAAAACATTTTTCTACATTAACAAAATTAAAAAATAACAGTTATTTTCTTTAAAATAATAAATTATTTAATAATGATATTCAACACACATGCAGACTATGTAATAATGTCAGTACTAGCAATGCGAATTCTCGGAAGCAAGATAAACTTATTGTTAGATTATACATATAATCTTAATGCTATAA
>NW_020221039.1:408-741 GCF_003070985.1 Temnothorax curvispinosus | reverse complement strand
CACCGATCTCGATAAAACTTAATAGGATTTACAGAAAAAGTTCCCTCGCAAATATAATGATATCTCTATTTATAGGTGCAGACGGTCAATCGTTTCCGAAATACTTTAATAATAAATTTAGTAGCGCCTTAGTACAGTTATTAGGACACTTACGTACAAATATTTATGACGTAGTAATAACTGTTTTTCACACGCAATAAATTTAAAAACGTAATGTGAGTGCCATAAAAGGCTTTCGCGTAAAATGATTATGAAAAACTATACGTTAGTAATTTTTTAATAAAATAATTATATAAGAGTGTGTTTGTGTGTGTGTGTGTGTGTGTGTGTGTG
>NW_020221039.1:0-308 GCF_003070985.1 Temnothorax curvispinosus | reverse complement strand
TAAGCGTAAGTCTGGCGAATGTGAGCAATCTAAATTGTGTAATTTTTTTGTACTTTTTTTGTGCTCGTGCACGTATGTGCCACGTGGTAGTAGAAGAACACAGAGAAGTATTTTAAATTTATAAAAAAACATTTTTCTACATTAACAAAATTAAAAAATAACAGTTATTTTCTTTAAAATAATAAATTATTTAATAATGATATTCAACACACATGCAGACTATGTAATAATGTCAGTACTAGCAATGCGAATTCTCGGAAGCAAGATAAACTTATTGTTAGATTATACATATAATCTTAATGCTATAA
>NW_020221038.1:8945-24745 GCF_003070985.1 Temnothorax curvispinosus | reverse complement strand
AGTACTATGTATCTTCTACAGAATTTACTATTAATTATGCAGATTGTAGCTTTAATATTACTTAAATAAAACTAAACTTATCCAAAAAATTTCTTGCAAAGCTACAACAAATATTGCTAGTAGATATCATATTTAAGATCTAGCAATAGAGAAGGTACATCATATCGCATTTCAATTATTAACGTACTTAATACTATTAGGTTCGCACAGCCACTTAGTGCAGTAGAAACATTTCAACATTAATATTTAGAGTTTATCAAGAAGTTGGGTCATAAAACTTTCATAAGCTTTAATGGCCCTTTCCTTTTTCTCCATACTTTCCTGGTGTCGTTTCTCTCGTGCTTCTTCCCTCTTTAGTGCTTTAGCTTGATTAGCCAATGACCATGCCTCCAGTTGACGTTCCATTCTCGTTCTTTTTTTAAATATTTCTTTCTTTTTTTTTTACTTTGATTTTCTGATCAACACTTTCGCTGCTGTCATATGCTTCTGTAGAGGTTTCTCCTGATTGTGGAGTTGAACAATTACTTTGAAGAGTTGAGGAACGTCTCTTCAGACTAGATGCAATAGCAACAGGTTTAACGTTTGGTTTCATACCCAATACTCAGTCCTATTACTCGTGCCCGAGCGTGGTGACTTCTCTTCATATACATGTGTTGCGCACGTGGATTATACACATTGTATATAGAATCTACAGTTTAACGCCGATTTCGAACGGCAATTTTTAGAGAAGTTTTTGTGGCAAGACATACTCTCGGTGGTTTGCCATTGCCTTCCGAGAGGAGAACGAGCGAATAAAATTTTTCTAGCTCTACCGGGAATCGAACCCGGGACCTTTGGCTCAATAGACCAGTGCGCTGTCTACTAGGCCACGCTCGTCCTCTAATCCTCCTCATCCTCATACCCAATACTTCTTCCATTTTATTATAAAATTTGCATGTTTTGGGTTGTACACCTGTCTGTGAGTTGTGATCCTTTGTTGCCATGTAATGCCTTCTAAGATCTTTAAACTTATTTTCACACTGTATAGCATTAAAAATCCAGTTAGGGTTCATTAGTAGGCATACTATAGGGGATTTAGAATCAGACTTACGTGACGGTGGGTCGGGGGCAAGAAGCGGAACGCGTGGGGGCCGCCGTAAGCGGTGGGCGAGGGGATGGCGTCGGCAGACGGGGGCCGCCCCGCCGCTGCTTTTCTAACTCAGGATAGTGGGGAAAAGCAAGGGGCGCCACCACTCTCGCGCGGCGCGAGAGGGCGGGCCATTCCGAATTCCCCCTCTAGGTCAATCGCGGTTATCTCTCAAAGCTATTTCCAGAGTTATATGCTCCCCTATTGACATCCGCCGAGCGATAAGCGCGAGCCAAAGCAAATCCTCGCGCAATTGTATCGTCAGTTATCGAGACATACTATTGTTGCTAGGCGAGATCAAGGCTAGAAGCAAGTGGTAGACCCGACACGTGTGGTTTCTTGGAGGGGGGTTTCCCTTCCTTTTCGCTGGCTTTTTCCATTAATGCTTCCCAATCGTCCGAATAATTATGTTCGTTCCATTCCGGCCTTTCGTAACACCAATACTCGGCTACATCAGCGACATCTGCAAGCGGATGAGGAAATCCATATGCCAATATACGTGCCGACGGACTATTTGCGGGAACTTCGCACATCCCTCCGTAGTTTGAAAATACATAATCCATTTAATGATACATAATCTCCTATATCAATATACGGAAAAATATCCGCTGAGGCATCTTCCCACGTATGACGCCACCAGTAACGCATTCTATCCAGTTGAAACGATTCTTGTCTTTCGTTAAACCAAGCTTTCCAACAATAACAACAATCTTCTTGAAGAGTTTTAGGTAAATCTTTTATTATTTTTTCCAAATCTTTTTCGGTCCACGTTGTTTCCACTAATACTTTCATCGCTGCCTGTACCAACGTATCTATTGGTTTGCGATGTGCGTTGGTTGCCATCTCGCTGGAATCTGTACTCTCCAGTTCCAGTAACCATGGTTTTATCTACCTGCATTCCGAATTCCCCCTCTAGGTCAATCGCGGTTATCTCTCAAAGCTATTTCCAGAGTTATCTGCTGCCCGACTGACGCGCGAGGCAACGCAAATTTTCTCGCGCAATTATATCGTCAGTTTAAAGTTTGGGAAGGTTCTATTTTAATAATAATTTACTGAAATCTACATTTCAATAATCGTACGGACAGAAACAATTTCAACAACGTACGCGACATTTCGTCGTCGTCGTCGTCGGAGATCGTTTCCGTTTGCGTGATCGCGGTTATCTCTCAAAGCTATTTCCAGAGTTATCTGCTGCCCTATTGACCCCGTACATCCGCCGTCGAATCGTTATCGGGCGCTATATAAGCGCGGGAAGAACGCGAATTCTGACCTATTGACAATCGTCGAGCGATAAGGGCGAGACAACGCGAATCCTCGCGTAATTGTCAGTTTGAAGTTTGTGAAGCTGCGAGAACGTTGATGCTCGTTGTTCGCGCTGTACATCTGTATGGAGAGAAATAGTGCCATAGAGAGTCAAATGAAAGATAAGGCTCTAATGTCGTTGTTGGACGAACCGTTGGAGGATCAGGTCGTAGAAGTCGAATGCACCGCGACGGATATCAAGTCGGTCAGTTTCGCTTGCTCGATCTGTTGCGCGAAATTTGGAATTCTGAATGTTCGGCGTCGCAGAATTTGAGACTGTTGCTCGCAAGCGTCTCGAAGTACCTGACGACTATGAATCAGAAGCGAACCGATTGCGACGTACGTCGTATGCGCGAAGGCAGCAACATAAAGAGCGTGCTTACAGAGCTCCATAAATTGTGGCTGAAGGAAGGTCCTAAGAGTCCTACCTGTTCCGTGAATGAAATGTATAATTTCATTCGTGATCGACTTCCGTCGAAGTTGTATTCATCATTAGTGAGTGATCTAATGACACAAGATACCTTTTACGAATGGATTAATTATCACGACAAATACGTCAAAAGTTTACCCGTTGGTGCGAAAGGAGATATCCCCGCCGCGGTTTCGACGGATCATTCGTACAGCCTGGAGAAGCGAGACGAGGAGGAAGAGGCAGGATGCAGCGGCGGCGGCGGGCTCGACGCGTTGTTCGACCTGACGGAGTCTGGTCGCGATCTCGATCGTATTCCGCAGCATATATCGAAGATGGAAGATGAAGCTTACCGTAAGATGTAGCTTACCGTGAGGTCCCCCGGGGAGATCGGATCACAGTTGATCCGTTTGGACGTCTACGACATCAAGGATATCGCGAACAAGGAGAGACGTGATTGGTGGAAATACGCGAAATTACGATCTCAGATCCTGACCACTTTGTCGCGTACGGATCGCAAGCGACTATTAGTGCGTCAGTTATTGGATCAAGCGGCGGACGATTTGAGGAAGATTCCCGGGCTTACGAAGGAGACGAGGAACGTCATACATGAAAGCGGCGTTTAAATATATCGCGAATATGTACGTCTTAATAATGTTTTTGAAAAAAAAAACTTATTATTATATTCTTTTATCAAGATACACGTTTATTCAACTTTTTTTTTTCATTACAGAGGTACATCATACCGCAAGCCGTCAGGGGCCCCCCCCTAGTGAAACCACCCACTATTCTACACAAAAAAAATAATATGTAGAAAAAAAAATACGTTATCCTAACTACAACACGGCTGTCTCATTTATATAATACAATAAAAAGCGTTATAGAATGTCGAGACGCGCGCGACGTTCCGCCCACCAATTGTGTAACTTGCACACGTTCTCCATGGCGCAGTTCCTCGCGTGGCGTCCGCAGAGGAAAGATCGGGTTGCACTGAGGGTCTCCAGTCGACCGATGTCCTCGTATTCGACGTCCATCGACTCGATCTTAACGTTGAACTCACCAACGGCGTCGCCGAGAATCTCCTCCAACCATCCTTTCTTTTCAGCGCCTTTCACGTAAACGAGTTTGAGCGTCTCGCAGTTCAACCCATCGCACACGGCGCTTCGGATGATCGTTCTCGCCCGAACGTAATTCACGTCTCCATCGTTCCATTTGAAACCATGATGATTCGCCGTCAACCAGCACGCCCGTGATTTTTCCGCTCTTGTTAGAAGATTCCACGCCAATGGCGCGCAAAACACGTAGTGAATCAGTTCCTTTTCGTCTCTGAGCACGGCCACTTCTTTAACTGTGAACTTTTCGCGGATAACAAATCCCTGCAGATCCACGAATATCGGTACGTCGCGGTCGGCGGACATCGTCTCTCTCTCTGTACGGTCAGTCGCTACCCCCACTCTGTTTGAACCTGCAGCTTATCGCGATTTCGTCAGACGAATAGATACGTTCTTCTTCTTCTTCTTCTGTTTTCCTTTACACGATCTTGCGGACTATGTTAGTCAGCGGATTGTACTCGATCACGCGATCGTGGATGATGAGACAGTAGGCCGTCGTATTGGAATCTATATTACGTTTGCAATCGAACTCTATGCGAACGTCTACGGTGGCGCTTTTGACGGATTCGTTCTGACGAGAACAGTCGATGACCACGAACGGGCCCCATTTGTCGAATTCTTCCATCGTTAGGAGCGCGTTCTCTCGCTCGCATCCGTAATACGACTTTCGAAATTTCGCGTACATCTCGTACAGTATGGCCGTTCTACGCTTCTCAAAATCCAAGTTCATATCGTCGTAGGGATAAAAATCTGAATTAAGGTACAGTTTCACATTGGTGAGATTACCGTCGTCAAACTCGGAGGCGTGTTTCAATAAGTTGTTGGACCTTCCGGTTTGTAGCGCGAAAATGACGTATCGCGGTTTCTCAAGCTGGGTCGCTGCTTTCACAGCCCACGAATGCCTGTTCGTGGTTTGGAGCAAAGGGTACTCGTACAGATCCCATGAGCGGAAGCCCATACTTAGGTATCGTCCGCTCTCCAACGTTCGTAAAAGGGACAATTTATTGACGTCGTTCAGCACCACGTGCGACATTCGCCATTGCACTTTCAACAGAGTAATCGTAGGATTCTTGTGACGTTCCGGTTTCGTGATGATGCAATTAGCGTCGGTTCGGGAACGTATCAGAATGAGTTCGTGTCGCGCGTTTATCACCACGTGTTTGTAATCCTCGCAAAAACCTAGCAGAACGTTAAGGGGTACGCAGAAGTTGAAATCGCCGATTCTAGTTCTCGAACGAGGTCCCACGTACTCGTTGATCACAATCCATCCAGCGTTTTGCAGCTTCCTGCTTCTCTCGGTGGTCAGCGACACAAAATTCTTGACCGAACTGGTTATTCCGACGTTTCTGTTCCTGTCGATCTCCACGCCGTTGAGTTCGTATCGAATCTCGTCGAACATGAACGCCACGCAATTGTTGTCCATCGTCGTATCTGAATCCTTTTCCGGAACGCCGTCGGAGAGTACTCCCTCGATGTACAGAAAACTTTCGCAGAGTGTACAGATCCTGCTGTTGTATCGGAATTCGTATTTCGTCGCTGTGCCCGAACGTGGTATTGGCATATGGATTGTAAGTGTGTGTCTCGATCTTGACGATGCGATCGTCGAAGATCGGCTCACCTCCGATACTCAGGATGTCGGTCATGATTGTTTCTCACGACGAATCCCAGAGATCGTAGAAAAGCGACGTTCGCAGCGCTCAGTCCGTTTTTCTTCTTCTTCTTCTCTCTTACAATCGGTCTGCGCGTTCCTTTCGTCGGAGCGCCGAACGATAACGTTCGCGGTGCAATGACGGATGCGGCTCTTGCGAACGAGTCGTTCAAAACGAGCATCTTTCGCGCACGCACATATCCGCCCCCAATGTTGTATTTTTATTTTCTGCGACGCACGTGTAGTCGAACCGTTATCTCCTCTCCGCGGAAGTCGATCAATTGTCCGATCTGATCCACGACGCGTAACGTTATATCGGTGACATTCCGCGCGATGACCGGAAGGTAAATGATCTGCGTCGGAGTCTCCGACAGCTTATACCCCGGTGGAACGTTCGACGCGAATTCGTGTATCGTGTGTGCCGGCCTGCCGTTGCTGTAGGCTCCCGCGGTGACGTTGCATTCCACGCGAATGATATTCACGCGCATAATATTCACCGGTTTGTCGGACGCGTGCCATTTATTCGGCTCGAGTACGCGACGTGTCGAGAAACCTAACAAAGAGCCAACGTTGTTCGATTTGGTAAAGTCAACTCTATAGGCACACTTGATCTCGCTTCTCATAGTGTTCTCGTTAGCGCGTAAAATTATCGAGCGTTCGCTTTTCTCGCGGTCGTCATCGTTATCGTCCACGTATATGTAATCGTCTTTCTTCTTCGTACTTTTCTTGCGGAGGATAGCTGTTCTCAGGTATCTATCTATAGCGTCCAGTTCGTACGATCCTTCGGGAATAGCGATCACGTCGTTGTTGTCAAAGTAAAATCCATTGTTCGTGAAGTCAATGTTCGGTATCGTGTTGTACGTCTCGAAATTCGCGAGGCCTATCTCGTATTCGCCGCCGCTCAGATCCAGAGCGGGAAAGTAGCTGGCTGAGAAGACGCTGCTTCTTCCGGATAGCGAGAGAGTCAGCGACATAGCGAGATTGTTTCTCCTTCTCTCATCGTCAGAGACGTTTCCAGTCGACGTCTCGGAGGAACTGCAGACACAATTAACCGCAGATGCTCTGATCGAACGTCTGATACGAACGACAATTGTACACGATATTCACGTCACTCCCGAGATATCGTTCGAGTTCCCTCGGGGGTCGAAGATTTCCAAAACTGTCAAAGTAGATCGCGTTGTTGCCCCTCTTCGCATAGGCGACCCAGTGCGTACCCGGGCCCTCCTCGTCGTCGAGATTCACGATTCCGCTCTCGTCGCGACGCACTTTCGTCGGCAACGCGTCGCGCATAAACACGCCCCTAAAGAAAGGTATGCGCGAAAGGCGCGCGGACCGATTCAATTGCTCGTTCGTCGTGACACCGAACGTTGGCAAATCGAGCGTCATCAGTGTCTTATTTGGCGATTGTTTTTTTTTACCCGTTCTCGTTCGTCTTCTGCTCGTCACGCCACTACCGCGTTTGTACGGCGCGAGATACAGTCCGCGACCCTCCAACGCGCGATTGCGACGTTGCAGTTCCTCGAGCTGACGTTGAGCGGCCTTGTTGTTGTTCACCGCCTTGGCCACGCCAGTCGCTCCACCGATCAGGGATCCGAGCGCTCCCAATATCGGTAGAAAGGGTTTCGCGTTTCGCCAATGGGAGAATTTTCTTCCTCGTTACCGCTCCTTTCTTCCCCTTTCTCATGCCCATGCCCAATTTCGTTTTTGTTTTCATAGCAGCCCATACGGCGGTCGCGGCGGCTCTCTCGCCAAGGGTTGTGTCGCTCGCCGTGATACGCTCGCGCGCCTTTTCGGCTAGCGCTCGATCGGCGTCGTGTCGATCTGCGAGATCACCGCTTCGCGAGTAAGCGATATCGTGCTCGCGACACGCCTCGTCCAACGGATTGATACCTCGATCACCGCGCGCTAGTCGCTTGGCGAGACGAGTACCCGGCCCGCAGAATTGATAGTCGGGTATGTGTAATTCGACGGGTAGCGCGTTTATCGCTCTGTTGAGGAGGCCACTGCTAGTGCTTCGCACCGCTGCGCGCGACATGCGCCGCAATCCCTTATGAGCGATGGTGGACCGTCTATGTGCGTTCTCTGCCACGGACGATTGTAATGTTCCAAACACGGACGACAGTCCCGTACGTCGGGATCCGTCCTCAGATGAACGGGCAATTTGTCCCACAGTCGATCGACGTAATCGGAAAAGTTGCGCAGCAGAAAAATCTTCGGCACGAATTTCAGTTGCTCGGCGGACAGACCGAGAATATCGCGTTTATCCGCCAGGACGAGAAACATCGCGATAACTGAGGGCGTATACCGATCGAACGTACGTATAAATAGGGCAAGTGTGCGCGCACGCGCGTAACAATGCGATTCGTGAGACAACCGTCGGCGATAGGAGTGTCGAATCTCGATTGCAAGACGCGACTGACGTCGGGTTTAACGTCGAGAGAAATGCGTCGACACGGTCCTCTTTTACCGATTGCGATACGTTGCGTCATCTGCGGTCCTTCCAATTGCGGTAAGACAAACGTGTTGATAAGCTTACTGGAAAGTCCGCACGGTCTGCGTTTCAAAAACGTATACGTGTACTCGAAATCTCTCCATCAGCCGAAGTATCGTTACCTCGAGAGTCTGCTCGAATCGATGGACGAGATCGGTTATCGCGCGTTCTCCAATAATCGCGACGTCGTGCCGCCGAGCGAGGCGCTCCCCAGTTCGATATTCGTGTTCGACGACGTGGCCTGTGACAAATAGGACGCAATCAGGGAGTACTTCTCCATGGGTCGACATTCAAATATCGATTGTTTTTACCTCTGTCAAACGTACGCTAAAGTACCGAAGCATCTAATACGCGACAACGCGAATCTGTTGATCCTGTTTAGACAAGACGGAACTAATCTAAAACACGTGAGCCCCGATATGTCGTATGAAGATTTCTGCGCGTTGTGTCGCGAGTGTTGGCAGCGCAGGTACGGGTTCGTGGTGATAGACAAGGACAGCGCGCTACAAAACGGCAGATACAAACGAGGATTCAACGACTTTGCCGTACTGTAGAGCGACCAGTAGCTGTCGAACGTTCCGAGAGCGATGAGCGACGCGAAAAACACCGTTGACCGAGAGAAGACCGCGCGGCAGATCGCTAAAACGCGCGCGTCGATACGCAGAAAATACAGAGCGTTGAAAACTGGCAGTATAGAGAACGAGATGGCTCTCGAGAGACAATTCAAACCGATCGTCGACCCGTTGAAACAAATCGTTGAACACGTCGAAAAAGGCGAATCCAAGAACGACAATGCGGCGGCGGCGGCGACGACGAAAGATTTCGTTATTAAAAAAAAACGCGAGCAAAGCGAAGACGAAGACGACGACGACGAAGGAAAAGTCGCGCGAAAAATAATATCGAGACCTAAGAAGAGGAAAAAACAAACGAGCGCTGAGTCAGAGATGCTCCCGATCCACTCCACGCCTATGAAACCGCGAAAATTATCGCTGCACGAGCGGATGGGGGAGGAGCTGGATGTTTTCGCGTCGCCGTTGCCCTCCCCCGAAACACCCGTAAGGGACGTTCTACAAGCGCCGCAGAGTCACGAGGAACTGCATAGTCAATTTGGTCCGTTGGGACAAAGATACGTGGGCGCTCTTCTAAACGGGGACCCAGAAAATGAATTCGATATCGTTTACGGCGTGTACGTCGGGAATGACGGCACGATGCTCGGTGACAAACAGTTCAAGGTGAACGCGGAAGATTCCCTGATCGTGGACGGAGTGAGATACACGGGCACGCCCGGCTTGTACGAATTAATCTTCAAGAGATATCCCGATGGTGCAATTTACACCGAGGACGACATGCAAAAATACAGAAATATACTGTTAGCGACAAACGCTTACAGATGCGATTATAATGCTCTTAACCCCATCATGGGCAACAGAGGACAAAAATACACGAAAATCATCGCTCCGTTGGTATCGCGCGGTAGAATCGGCAGCAACAGAAAGGGTGCTGGCGTGACCAGATTACCGTCGATTATGAAATTGAACGACAATACAATGGATTACGTTTATTGGGACGTTCCTAACGAATTGGTGGATCGTCTGCGATTACTCGAGGCCTCTCGTCAAGCGGGCAACGACGCGCACGGTAACGAGATTCAGTCGATAATCGAGGAGCTTCGCGAGATCGGATTGATTATAAATTGAGATGTCGCGTCGATCGCGACGGCAGTACGTTTCTCGACGAGAGATCGGCGCAATGTCGGTGAACAAATTCGGAATGTACCTCTGAGGAAACGCGGCGACGGCGGCGGATTCGCGACGGAAAGATCGCGATTCTCTATCGACTCCCTGCGGAACTACGTACGAGACAGCGCGCTTTGCTTGAACGAGGATTCCTACGATGCGAGGGAGCGCAAGCTACGACGTCTAGCCGCGCCGGAGATCGACAGCGACGCGACGAACAAGAGTTACGTCGAACGCGCGCTTCAAGAATTGGGAAAGGAGATCGATAAATCGTTGTCGTCGGTGAAAAGTGAGGTGGATAGGATAAACGGCGACGTGAACGGACTCAGAACCACGTTGAGCAAATTCAAGGAGACTGAAAACAACGTTATGAGCGGACTCAGAATCACGATGAACGAGTTTCTGGCCAAGTTCGAGGGGATTGAAAACCAGATACAGAACTTGGAAAACTCTAAATCCACGCAGACGGGGCAGGTACTCGGCGCGCAGATCGCAATGAACGATTTTCTAGCCAAATTCCGCGAGATTGAAACAGCGATGGTGACGAAGGAATCGTTCGAGAGAGAGATAGCGAACATTCGCGGTAACAGGGGAAAAGGTCAATAAGGAGGTAATGAGCCGTCTTTTTTTGCGCAGTCAAGAGAGGAATACACGCGCGCAACGATGAGTGCCGAGAAGCGAAGACTTGTGGAGGAGCTGCACGCACCGGCGCGGAGAAACTTCCCACGACGTCGCGTCGTGGTGCGCGGTTACGACGATCTGTGGCAGGCCGACGTGGTCGAGATGCGTCCCTACGCGCGACACAACAAGGGTTACTATTACATACTAACGGTTATCGATGTGTTGAGCAAGTACGCGTGGGCGTTACCGCTCAAGAGCAAAAGCGGAAGAGAAGTAGCCGCGGCCCTGTCGAGGATATTTCGCAAGGACGCGCGATATCCGAGGAATCTGCAAACGGACAAGGGAAAGGAGTTCTACAACGCTAATGTGCGAGAGATTATAAAAAAACGTGATATAAATCACTACTCGACGTACTCGGTGATGAAGGCGTCGGTGGTGGAGAGATTCAATCGCACGCTGAAGAACGACATGTGGAAACTCTTCACGCTCAACGGATCGTACGCGTGGGTCGAGGCGCTGCCCCGTCTGCTGACGAATTACAACCACCGCAGGCATAGAACGATTGGGATGCGACCGGTGGACGTGACACCCGCCGTCGCCAAGAGGCTCTTGTCCACAGTGTACAGTCGCGCGAAGATCGCCGCTCCGGGTAGATTTAGGGTGAACGATCCGGTGCGCGTGAGCAAATTCAAGACGCTGTTCGAAAAGGGCTACACCCCCAACTGGACTACCGAGATCTTCCGTGTCGCTAAAGTACAACGTACCAATCCTGTGACGTTGAAAGACTACCGCGGGGAACCGATAGCCGGAGGATTTTACGAGCATGAGTTGCTGCGAGTTTCCGACCCCGACGTTTATCTCGTGGAGAAAGTGTTGCGCAGGCGAGGCGACGACGTATACGTGAAGTGGTTAGGAATGAACAGTTCGCATAACTCATGGATAAATAAAACGGCGGTGTTATAGTTCTATACATATTTTTTTTGTTCGCCTTAATGTAAACTTATGTGTATTTCAAAAACAAAATATATGTTTTATCATTCTCTAACCTTCGCAGTCATACTTTTTCCTTTATCCGTATGTGATTCTATTGGAGAAGAGGAGGAGAAAAAAATAATCGAACAAGATTCCATAGGGGGGTTTTTTCTCTCTTTATTTTTTTAATAATAATAATAATAATAATAATAATAATAATAATATGTGATTACAATAATTTCTCAATATTCCCGAAGCACAGAGCGACTAACTCGCAGTCAACGATGTCATCGCGATCGAAGAATTCGCTCTCGCGTATCGCTCTTGGGACGTTCGCGGGATCCGTCACGGTGGCCGCAATAGCGACGAAGCGCGTCAGCTTCGCGTCGATCGTGTCGATGATCGCGCGCAACGAATTCACGAGGCTGTTGACGCAAAGTTCTAGGTCGAACATGAGGAGGACGGTGTTCGTCGACACGATCATACGAGTCGTGGACGTTTCCAGGCGTAGGGTCGACAGAGTGTTAATCTTGCTAAATCGTAATTTTAGTTTTCCGTTTTCGAAGCACATCGGTGGTGGAGCGCGCTCGTTCTTTCCGCGCTGTAGATGGGACAACACCGCGCGTTTACGATCGATGAGTTCCTTCCACGTTTCGGGCGAGAGTGAGATCTCCTTGCCGTGACAATCTCCTATGACGATGTGTATGTAACACGGGAGTACGGCTGTGATACCGACGTCTATGAATTTATACCCCGTCTTAGTTAATAGGTATCTTCTTTCCAGAATTCGCACCGGATGACGTTTGGCGTCACGTTTCGATGTACTGATGTCGTCGTTGCTGTGACTAAAAATAAAAAAAAAATTATTGTTATATCGTAGGCGAGCGATACGGGATCGTCGCGAACTCACCACATGTTTTTCCAGCAGTCGACGTTGTCCCGATTCAAAAACGGAGTCTCTAATTCCATCGATTGCTCGTCAATTGCTCTTCTTCTTCTTTTCGCGTTATCGACGCCGTTCTCGAGATCGTCGTCGGATTGGCGCTGTTCGAAATACGGGGCGTGTAACGTCGAACACATCTCTCTCTCTTTTTTTTGTCCGTTGTCGCGGTGCAGTTGGCGGATCACGCGAGAATGAGTCGTTCGAGGAAAATTGAGACGAAATATATTTTAAGAGATAAATTCGATTCCCCCTCTTTTCATTAACATTCTCAAGAGTGATATGTAAAGGAGGGGATACGTCGAATCGTTCTATTCTTCCTTTTCTCTATTCGACGTCTCCCTCGCGTCAATTCGAACGAATCGACTCAATAGATCTCGCAGTTGCATCATCAGTCCCTGTCTCGGGCAGGTAATACCGAAGATCCCAAGATCAAATTTGCCGGATGCCGTTACAGTTTTCGTAAATTCGTTGAATTTGTAGAATCGGTTTTTACTGATAAAGTACAGATTACCGTCGATGTATCGAAAGGCCGACGATACGCTGTGAGGTATTCCCAGAAATATCATGTCGATGTGGTAGTACTTAACGATATTCATCGAACAATCGTCTATCTCTCCCACAACATTATCGTCGTATATAACGAAACTTCGTCCTTCGTTCGTGTTCAGCACGGCGTTGACCTTCCTGGCGGTATCGGGAATTCCGAGATCTGTGTAAGATCTCGGCCAAGTTGAAACTAGCGTTAGACGCGGATAAGTGATCATGTAGCTCATATTGCCCGCGAACAGCATGATATTGCCCGAGGGCGTCTGATACGCGGCCGTCAGACGCGTGAAATTCTTAGGAAGAAATTTCATGTAGTCCGTCAATAGCAAGGGTTTCTTGTACGTTTTCCCGTCTATATCGATTGACCACACGTATCGTTCGTGCGAGATGTACAATCGACCGTTCGTTATCAATACGGTATCCACGATTCGCAAGGTGCACAGATCCATCTCGACGTCTTTCGTAGTCGTCGTTGCTATCGTTGTCGTCGTTGTGGTAGTCGTCGGTGTCGTCGTCGTTATTACTTTTGGAACTTTAGCGTTTTCTTTAGCGCCGTACAGGTGTTGAATGGAAAGAACGTCCTCTAGAGTAAGTTGAACGGGGAATGTCTTCTCAGGCACGAACGCGAACATCATCGAATCTTCGCGGAAGGTGTGCGGCAAGCCTAAAGCGTGACCGATCTCGTGCGTCAACGTCTGAAGTAAATTGTACGTCCCCGGGGGATTCTTAGTCAGCTGTATGTGCCACGTCTTCGCTTTGTCTACGTGCACCTCCGAGACGAAATTGGGGTCTCCGGTGGGAAAGAACGCGTGAGCGACATCTCCGTTAGGACCTCTGAACGCAGACGAACACGGTTCGTTTCGTCGGGAGTATAGCATCGCGTGACGCCCGTCACGAAACGATATCAAAATATCGGGATTCAGCGAATCGCGCTCGAACGTCAATGACGAATTCGCTGCCCACAGATCGAACGCGGCTCGAGTTGTTTTCAAGATTATATCGTTGGCCAGATGAAAGTTCCATTTGAGATGTTTCCTCGGCCATTTGTCCGAAAGTGGAGCGAACGTGCGCTCCAAAATGTCCTCGACGCCACATCGCGGTTTACCCATTCGATTCAGCGTCTCTTCGTTCAATTCGCCGTCGCCTGGTAGTCGATAGAATTCTTGAAACAGTGAGACGGCTCGATGTAACTCCTGCGTGGTGTTGTAGGACGATGAAAATCGCTGTGCACCGCTGTTATCCAGATACCCATATTTTTGCAGATAACTGATCGCAATCTCATTTTCACTCGATTTACAATTTACCGCGACGACGATAATAATCGCGCACGTAATTACGCGCGCGAGCGACATCGTCGAGAGATAACGATACGTTTCCCACCTCGACCCCTTGACCCTCGAGAAGCGATAAGCGTCACCGCCCGATCGAAGCGCGAGTGACCGACGTAACGAGCGATGCGTTCCTTTTTTTTTCAGCGATCGCGACGCGGGTGGGAGGTCTCGGTAAAGGTGTTAATTCGTAAAAGGCTAAAAATGAGCGTCGACAAGGCGAACGTGACGATTTCGCTTTGACGTTAGCGCCAATGATGAAGTTGCATTTGTATAATATCCACCATCGTCCCGGTACAATGAAACATAGACTTTAAACAAAAACATTATTAAGAAGTACATATTCGCAATATATTATATATATTTATTTAAACACAGCGTAATATCTTCAAGTAATAATATTTCATGATACATATAATATAAATACAAGATATTAATTCTGAAGATTCGGTATTTGATATCGCGACGCGGGTGAGAGGTCATTCGGAAATTGATATCGCGACGCGAATGAGAAGTTTATTATGTAATCACATTAATTTACATGCCTTATAATAGGCTCACATATATATATATATATATATATATATATTTATTTATTTATTAACCCTTCGTAAGACAACGTTATTTGAGATCTTCAAAAACGTTATTAAGAAGTACATATTCGCAAGTAATAATATATACAAGATATTAATTCTGAAGATTCGCTACATATACCGCGACGTAGGTGAGAGGTCATTCGGAAATTGATATCGCGCCGCGAATGAGAAATTTATTTTGTAAACACATTAATTTACATGCTAAGTCTGTAAAAATGTAAGCGGAAATTGATATCGCGGCGCGGGTGAAAGATTTTCTTTATGTATATATATACTTATATGTGAAATTAGATGCTTTATCTTTATATATATTAAAATTTCATGTGATAATGGAGGAAAAACAGGAACTTACGATCTTTATATATTAAAATTTCATGTGATAATGTAGGGAAAACAGGAACTTACGTTCGAAGATAAAATCTGTTTTCACACTTTTACCGTAAAAATTATCTCTTTAATAAGTATATAAGGAGTCTCAATTTATGAGCTACCGTTAAAGTCGTTTTTGCAATGGAGGACTTAAAACTGTTAGAGGAAGCCTGCGACATGTTAGTTAAAGACGTTGAAAATCTAGCTACTACTGCAACATCTATGAAAGAAAGCGCTGCGAAAATGTACGCTGTGGTCAAACACATGCGTAAAATTACGCCCAAATGTATTAAATTACAATACAACATGGAAGACAAAGAGGACTTATTCCGATATGTGTAAGTACAATCATTTTTTTTTTCACTCGCAAACAGACGGCCGCGATTAATGTTTTTTTTTGTTTATCAGATACAGATGTATAAATTTCATCGGTGAACTACAAAAAGGTATATTTGATAAAACACTAATTAAAATTCATAAAATGGAAATGGAAGCACAAATAATTTGTGATAAAATAGCAGAAATTAAAATTCCTGGAGCTAATCCAAGGATTCGGACAAATGATTCGGACGCTTCTACAAGTGGTGATAACGAGGATGAG
>NW_020221038.1:0-8845 GCF_003070985.1 Temnothorax curvispinosus | reverse complement strand
ATATCTGCGAGGATTCTAGAGCGCAATCGAGAGTTAATATCAATTTTGTAACTTATCTATAAGCAATATATATATATATTTAGGCGGCAGAAAGTGAGTAAATGTAAGATGATTTTGTAAAGGGTTGGCGTCCCTAAAAACGACCTTTCAACTCCATCAGGGGAATAAAGTGCATAGTAATCTAACCTATTTGTATGAATTCTTGTTGACACAAAATTCATGCCGCATGACAAATAAATATGTATATAATATGGTAAAAGGTTTAAACGATTTTTCCTTTTCATTTACCGTTCACCCCATTCCTTGTCATTAGAATTAAGCTGTCTTCGTTTATCGTTTACTTAATGTAATATTAAAATTTAATATCGCGAAGATCTAAACGATTAAATATCGTTGGTGAAGAAAAGATACGCGATCGTGAGCGAGAACGCGAACGGGGGACGGGGGCGCGAGAGAGACTGCGAGCGAGAACGCGCGAGGGAAAAAGAACGCGAACGGGGATGAGATAACGGGGGCCGGGAGCGAGAGTTTCGAACGGGGGAAATAACGCGAGCGTACCGTTCTCGCGGGCACTGTATAAGCGCGAAGCGCGAGAGAACGCTAATCCTCGCGCAATTAGATTGTCAGTTTGAAGTGTGTGACGATTAAATATAAAAAAAAAAATGTCGGAGGAGGATCGCGATCTCATCGAATTCGCCACGGGCCTCGACTCGTCGGACGCGTATCGCGAGTGGGAACGACGGTGCGAAGAGCGTCTCGCGTCTCTGCGAGAGAGATGCCGTGAAAAAACCCGCCCGACGTACACCGGAACGTTGAACTCTCTTATCGTTCGAGTGGCGCGATTGGAAGGAGCGAGAAACGCTCTGCGTCAACGTTTCGCGCAGGTGGGCGCCGGTCACGGCGAACCGAGCAGAGGATTTTCGTGGACGGAGATAGAGACGGCTTTCGAAAGTCGCGTACTGACCGGTGCGGTTATAAACTCGAATCACGTCGATCCTCGATTATTTCTCGAGGACGCAAGGCGCACGGTGCTCGAACAAGTGCGCGTCAATCACGAGAGACACGCGTGCCTGAAGGTCAACACAGTTTTCAATGGCGAGTTCGTCGCGGGGGTTAAAACCGACGTGAAAAGCGTCGCCACGGGAAATCGTCAGCTCTTTCCTACGGCCGATTTGCGAGAATGGTACGACAGATACGTGATCGATGCCACTCTGGCGGGTCTGGATGAGTTTCAGGAACGCGACAGTGGCTGGGCATTGTCGCGTATATTGAACCTGATCGTGAACGTGAACAAGTGCAATCCCATGCACGCCGGATGTTGGTTTGAAATACCGCAATGGATAAAGGTAAAGAAAGCGGTGATCAATGTGCATTCATACGACAACGCGTGTTTCGCGTGGGCGGTAATCTCCGTTCTGTATCCCGCTCTGCAGAACGTGGATCGATGCGGGTCGTATCCCTATTACGCGACGGTGCTGAATTTTGGAAGGGATCGAGTTTCCTATGACTCTGAGGCAAATTTCGAGGTTCGAACGACTCAACGACATATCAGTCAACGTTTTCACCACTTGGCGGAAGGGACGGAACGACGAGATCGTTCCTTTACAGCTGACCAACGATAAGAAGGACAGACATGTCAATCTGTTGATTATATTTTTTTTAAACAATAAAAAATATACAACAGTCAACAGCCTTTTTTTTTCCTCTGAGTAGGGAGCTACAGATATTAAGACGACTACGATCGATTACCGACGCACCGCCGTTGCGACGGGGGATCCATCCGCGGAGAAGCGCCTCGCGCGTCAGTCGGGGTACGATTATTGCAATGTAGATTTCAGTAGTTATTATTAAAATATAACCTTCGCAAACTTCAAACTGACGATACAATTGCGCGAGGATTCGCTTTGGCTCGCGCTTATCGCTCGGCGGATGTCAATAGGGCAGCATATAACTCTGGAAATAGCTTTGAGAGATAACCGCGATTGACCTAGAGGGGGAATTCGGAATGGCCCGCCCTCTCGCGCCGCGCAGAGATAATCGCGATTGACCTAGAGGGGGAATTCGGAATGGCCCGCCCTCTCGCGCCGCGCGAGAGTGGTGGCGCCCCTCGCTTCCCCCCACTATCCTGAGTTAGAAAAGCAGCGGCGGGACGGCCCCCGTCTGCCGACGCCATCCCCTCGCCCACCGCTTACGGCGGCCCCCACGCGTTCCGCTTCCTGCCCCCGACCCACCGTCACGTAAGCCTGATTCTAAATCCCCTATAGTATGCCTACTTTCATTTTTCGCAAACCTTCAGAAATCAACCGCCACACTTCTGCATTTTTCATAGTAGAACTTTTAAACAGCGACTCATGATTCTGCCACAGTTTGATTAAGAGCTTAACAGCATTTTCGTCCTTCCATTTCACAGCTGTCTCTTGTGATTTTGATTTTATAGGCACCTTTACAAGTTTTACAGGTACCTAGGGGTTATCACCTTCTTGTACAGATAAAGGTTTTTTAGGTACATCTGTAGATTCATAGGAAAATCATAAAATATACCAATAAAAAGTATACCATAAAATATACCCTTACATTAAGTACAAATAGTATGTTACTTTCAACAAAACAGCAATTTGTAACATAACAGTAATGAATTACTTAAAAGTCTTTATCAGAAAAAGGCGTTGAAGGATGTTCATCTAAAGGTATTTAAAAAAATTTCGCAAATCTTCACAGTCCGTGGCCATACACAACTGGTTATCTGTAACATAAATAAGCGTCACAATTTCAATACAATACAAAATGACAAATATATTAAGAGAATTCTAACCTAGCCAAGTGCTAAGGAAATTACCTATAATGTCCAGTATATAGAAATTTCCCTTTTCATCTTTTTGGACTTTCCTTCATCATCCATACACAAAATATGACGGCCTGGGATTAAAGTTAGCATTTTGAATGTCAATGGTTTCTGAGCGAAGCACAATTGATACTTATGAGGCTGACAAGACTGGCTTCTTGATAACTTCGCTGGAAGCCGCGATCATGCGCATCAAATCCGGGGTAATTTACGATGAGGAGAATACGCGAATAATCTGGAAAAATATTATGGTCAATTAATGGATCAATTGGAACGTTCGTCTGTCGGTTATATTTGTTCGTGTGCATCAAAAACAGCAATCTGTCCGAGGTAAAAAAAAATTTTGACTTACGACGGATCTAATCAGGTCAACGACGTTACGCTTTGAACTGGACGGCACAGCTATGCTTCAGGAGACAATTTCGTCTCTCCACGAGCTCTGCTTATGAGGCGGACAAGACTGACATCTTGATAACTTCGCTGGAAGCCGCGATTATGCGCATCAAATCCGGGGTAATTTACGGTGAGGAGAAATGCGCGAATAATCTGGAAAAATATGGTCAATTAATGAATCAATTGGAATGTTCGTCTGTCGGTTATATTTGTCGTGTGCATCAAAAACGGCAATCTGTCCGAGGTAAAAAGAATCTTGACTTACGACGGATCTAATCAGGTCAACGACGTTACGCTTTGCCATCCACTGTGTACCTGTGTACCTGTGCGTTGTGCGTCCTGCGAGCGAAACAGTACAAACGATATTGGTTATGTTTATGTATAAGTCCGTAAACCTTCTTCCACATCAAAATTCCGCGCTCCCCCACAATTTCCACCGAGTCCCACCACCAAAAAAGGATTGGAGAAAAATCACACTAATGTTCTACAGTGTAGGGTTTTAGAACGACCACGAGTGTATGCTCAAGTGTGCCCACTAGGTGTTCTCGAACGCATTGGGTGTGACATAATACACACAGGTGCTGTTTTCGAACGCACCCCTAACGCGAGTTTGTTCATACTATTTTTCCTAACAAGAGCGTGAAATGGGCCGCTTTTCGCGCTTGTTTTGAATGAGCAAAACGATCCATTTTGCAATGATGACGTAAGCGTTGAAACATGGAGTCATTTCTCAACTAGTGAAGAAATGAAATTGTAAAACAAGCGCGAAAAGCGGCCTGTTTCACACTCTTGTTAGAAAAAATAGTATGAACAACTCGTGGGAAGAGCGGTTGAGCCCAAATAAGTGTGATGGTCGCACGAGCAAAGCGAGTGCGACCAACTTCACACTCATTCAGAATCGACCACTTTTTCCACTAATTGTACAATATACTATTTTCACGATGCCATATGTTCTCCGGCTGACCGAAAAATATACTAATTTAACGAACTTGAATGTTAAACTCGCATATTTCAGTCTAAATAAATTAAATAGATACATCAAAGTACATAAGGATACTCTCCTTAATGTGTCCCATAAGAAAGTTGTGTACAAAATTAATTGCAAGAATTGTGAGGCGTCGTATGTTGGTCAGACGGAAAGACAATTGTCAACGAGAATTAAAGAACATGATTTTCAAATTAGAAGGAATGCTGGTGGCCATTCGGTCATTACTGATCATAGATTGAAATATAATCACGATTTCGATTGGAGGGATGTAAAAATCTTAGACCAAGAACCGTCCCTAAATAAACGTTTAATTTCCGAAATGATCTACATCAAACGACAGAAAGATGGTTTGAATTTGCAGACTGATACTGAGAATTTACCAGAGACATACATAAATGTTATCGAGGGACTCGCAAAAATTTAACAACAGATAGTTGGTACGCGCGACCTACCGTTTTTCCCTCTATGTTGATAAAATGTACGTATTAACGAGTCATTGTTTGCGAAAACGTCCTACGAGAAACTTGTACCTCTCCGCCCATTATATGTTTTAATCGATTGAGGAGCATTGCGAGCTGACTATTTTGACTTCAATTGTAGTGTTTTATTCTACAATTTTATGCTTTCTGTATGCACATCTTAAGGGTGGATGTTACTCCGAATACACACAGATATCGGTAACGAACCACAATGATAAAGGACAGTACACCAGTTCGAAATTTCTGGCGTCCGAACCAGGAATCTGTGCGAAGACTCTTAGGAAGGTGTCGGAGTGCATGTCTGCCCTAACGATGACTTGATGCTTACGGCGTAGAGGTTTTACGTATTGTTACGACGAATTTGTATGTTGAATCACTTTATAATGCGCTGAGGAGGACCCCAAAATAGGGTCAAAACGTTCGCTCTCGTTAATTAATTTTATGTATCGGATAATAAATTTTAGCGACTAACGACTCGCCTGGCTCTTATTGCCTTTATTAAGCCTTAATTTTAATTTTTGAGCCTAGACTTAGTTATTTAAAATATATTGTATCATATTGTATAATATACTATAAAATGTTTTAATTTAGATACTATTTGAGCATTGAAATTGAAATATATGTCATTTACCGAACAATTGCATAAATTTTCACAAAGTTATATTGTAAAAATATAGGAAAGGGATAGAGCGTAAGTATATCAAGTATTCTATTTCTGGAAGTTAAGCTTTATATATTTATCGTAGTCAAGATATATGAAATAATATATTTTGTAAATTACAATTTCATATAAATATATTATCTTTTTCTTTCTTCAAGGTAAACGTTACATTTCCAGAGAGGCTTAGTATTCACAACTTTAATGATTTGTAAAAACCATTGTGGAAAATATGAGTTTTACATTGTTAAAATTTTTAAGTTTTAAAAGATGTTTCTATAACACTACTATAAAATGTTTTATTTTAGATATTATTTGAACATTGAAATTGAAATATATGTCATTATGCATATGTCATTTGTAATATATATGTAAAACTTAGAAACTTAACAATGTAAAACTCACATTCTTTACTATGGTTTTTACAAATCATTAAAGTTGTGAATACTGAGCCTCTCTGGAAATCAAGAGACACGGTAATGTCTCGCGCCAAGTATACGCGAAGCGAGACCGCACTGTAGATTTTTTACGCGACGAGTTGCGAGTACCCGAAATTTTGAAATCTCGATAACTAGTAATGTAAGTTTACCCTGAAGAAAGAAAACATAATATATTTCCATGAGATTGTAATTTACAGGATATATTATTTTATATAATTTGATTACGATAAATATATAAAGCTTAATTTTTAGAAATAGAATACTTTATACTTACGCGCGTTATCTCTTTCCTATAATATTTTTATAATAGAACTTTGGTGAAAATTTATGCAATTGCTCAGTAATCCATACGGAGGTTAGGTTAAGTTAAATTACTAATTAACTTTAAATAGAGCAGTGTGAGTGTAATACAGAAATGTAGGTCAAACAACTCTATTTACAAAATTAATAATTATTATAAAAATACGGCACATAAGCATTTGTATTTAAAAAATTAATAGCACATGACACGAGTATCTTTACATATATATCGAAAAAGCTATTGCTTAAGACGTCTTCGGACATGTCTTGGCGAAGATCGACTTATTTATCAATATTTATCAATATGCGTAAAATAAGACGACTGTAAATTTATGACTAATAAGGTAATCTTATTCTTATGCTTAAATGTGTTTGTGAATCGCATTATAAGCATCGCCTTAAGAACGATTCGAGATCGAAGTCGATCTTGAATCAAATAAGACTTATTTGGGCAAAATCTTCTTCGCGAAGATAATCTTATTTCACGACTATAAAATCTGCTAACATCAAGATGGTCTGGATTAGATAAGACTGCCTTGGTCAAGATCGTCTTAAGTGTCGACTTGAGGTTCGACTATGAATACGGCCCTTAGAATCAGGTAATAGGTATTGGTTAGAAAAGAAGAAGCGGATGTGTATTTTTTGCAACAAAGGTAAGGATAGCATGAAACACTACGTAGAGGATTGTATTGAGACAAATAACTAATTACTGTATTAGGAAAAGATAGTAAGAAAAGATTAGAAAAACTCTGGAACGATAAATTGGACACCACCAAAGCGGAGGTATTGTTGAAAGTTGTTAGGGAAAGGAATGCGAAAGAAAAAGAAGGTAGATATAGAATGTCAATAGGCTGTGAGGTTAGGAGATAGTGCAATAAGATATAATTGTATAATTTATAATAGGATTTTTGAATATTTGTGTATGTGTGGATTGAATGCAAGTATGAGAGATTAAGGATTGATTGTAAACCAAGTCCACTTTCTGGCTGTATTGCTAAAGTTAATAAACATATATATATATATATTATATATATATATATATATATATATATATATATATATATATATATGTAAACTATTAATTTTTTAATTATAACTTTAACTTAAATTTTTATATGTAGAATTGTTGGGGATTCCCCCAATTTAGCAATGTAAAAATTATATCTTAAACCGTTATATGTACTGCGATATACGTTTCGTTTGCTTCTCACGCGAAATGCTCGATAAGTTCGGAACCGCCGGAAGAAGCCGAGCCGCGCCGAAGGCGAGCGCGCGTCAGCATCTCCACGCGGCTCGCCCGACCGCCGGCCTCCCTTCCAACGAACCCGCCGCGCCGCGGTATATAAGTCGGCGCTCCGACAGGAGCCAGCACTTCGTCTTAGCTCCGGCTCTCTGCTGCCTTCGACGAAGCCTACCCCATCCAATATCCCAGGGTACACGCAAAAGGAGGTCCGGTGTTCCGAGCCTCTACTGAGGGTTCTCAGAGTGTTCCCAAACTCCATCTAACTCACTCCCGACGGCCATGGTCCAGCGAGGTCGAGCGTGCTCAGCCTCGTAACGAGGGTTCTCGTAGCCATCGCCCCGGGCATTCGCACATACCGATCGCGTCTCCCCCCGCGTGCAGATGCAACATAACGGATCGCGCCGAAGAGTATAGATTAGGAGAGAACCGCGACTCAGTAAATTCGCACTTTATGTAAAACCGCGCTTCAAAACGACAAGGCACAGCGCGCCGAGTGCATTCGCACTAATTTATCTGTAAACCTCGCGTTTCGTCAGTTTTGTTTTGATATATCGAATAAAGTTTATATATGTATTATAAATCAATTGCTGTCTTTTGGGCCTTCCACTCAACTTCCTAACAAGCGATCGAGTCCACGTTCAACTGAAACTCCGGTCGTCTCATAGTTAAAGGGCTGAACGAAGCCACTCGCAATTATCTCGCGTTCTCGCGGAACGGATTCGGCGATTCGTTCGACGCGTTTATTGCGCGCCCGAACAAGAATAATGAGAAGAATTATATTATGAAAGAATCATAGAATTTTATTTTAAAAAATGGCGATGACCTTTAGGTGTGAAATACGTTTAATCATTTCGAAGAGCAACTCATTTAAGAGGATTGGGGATTGTCTCCCCAAGGGATTGCCCTAAGGGCACTCTAACTTAAACATTTCAAATTGAACCTCTTATATTGTATATTGTTAGAAAAAGCATAAAATAAGAAAAATTTTGGCTCAAACCAGAGGTTGATACGTTGACCCGTTCGGGAATTGATTTTCCAACTAAAAATAAGAAGTTAAAATAAAACGAATTTTTATGAACGTTTGTTTACGTTTACGTGTGCGTTCGCGAGAGCTTGTTGAGAGTTTAGAAACGTAATTTTTTTGCTACAAGAATTTTATAATTTACTGGGATTTACTTAATAGAATTTATAAAATCAACAAGGTCGGGAAATATTCAGCAGATATTGAGTTACAAATACAAACCAAATATGACCATTTCAAACACTTCCTACGAATGTAAACAGCTATAAATTACCGGAGCACAGAAATTTTCATAACTCGAAAATAAGGTCAAATAGGACATGTTTATATTTTTTCATTATTTTCGTGTCTTGACTCCACCACTGCAATACTTCCCACTTATTAGGAAACACCCTGCATAGATGTATGTATTGTATTGTACATATTATATATAATAATAATAATAATAATATATATATATATATATATATATATATATATA
>NW_020221037.1:0-3138 GCF_003070985.1 Temnothorax curvispinosus | reverse complement strand
AACTGACTACAGAGGAAAACTGAATATAGATTTGAAAATGGTCACTACCAAAGGGTTCTTCAGAGATAGACCAAGAGCAATCTTGGCATAGTGAGTTAGAAATAAAAGTGATGTCAGGACAGCTATGGATGCTCGGATCATCAGAGACTCTGGTAGGGTCCCCATTATTAAAGAGAACAAGGTCATAATGTAAAGTTGCCTCTAAAAGAGATACACCATCTCTATTATTCCTGGAAGAACCCCAGGACTCATGCTGGGAATTGAAATCCCCACAAAAAACAATATCTCCTGAATCAGAGGCATCAACGACTCGGAAAATAAAATCTCTCTAACAGGTTTGGTTAATATATACATCCGGGGGTTTATAGACAGACACAACCAGAATTCTATGGGAAGAAACCTTATTATTAAAAAGAGAAATACATGTGAATTCAATACCTGGATTACCAGGGAAATCAATTACTATAGAGATAGGGTCCAACTCAGGTCGGCATATGATGGCAGTGCCACCACCTATAAAATCATTAGGTATATCGCTTCTAAAAGCATAGAAATCTTTAAAGGAAAAGTAAGACCTCTCATGGAGCCAAGTCTCCTGCAAACACACTACATCGAAATCATTAATCATATTAGAAAATTCTTGAACTTTACCCGTAATACCCCTGCTATTCCACTGCATAATCCTCATAACTTGTGCCCTACTGAAGTTCACTAAACAAAACACGCAAATACTGCGACACCGTATGAGCCCTTATATGCTCGGATTTTTCACTTATATATAACATTCGTATATCGTTAAGAATAATATCGGGGGTCGGGAATAAACCAGATAATGAAGGCAAAACATTCCGAAATCAAATCCGAACAAGATTCGATTTGGAGGTCCATAGCCTCGCCAGACATAGACCCTTCGCCAGAAGGGCCAATAGTAATTTCCAAATCAGGGGGGGGGGTGAAGACAATTCAGATCCATCGCTAACACTAGTCGACTGACTAATTCTCTTATTCTTACGATGTAAACGGAGGGAGGTTTTACCCTCCGCAATCTCATTAGGAACCACCTTAATCCAGGCATAATAGGCTTGGGAGCTAAACTCACTAATGGCCTGTTGGCAAGACTCTATGCCTCTAGATCTAACCAATCTTCTCGACTGAGAGAAAGAAGAATTTGTATAGGCCATAATGGTATTTATTATCAGATGAACTGAATAGGTAGGGCAAGAAAGATCAGATGAGACATGTTCACCTCTGCAATTGATGCAGCAGGGAGCTGAATTACAGGATTCAGACGTAAGGTGTGACAAACCACAGCTCTCACACAGAGGTTTACCTCTGCAAGCAGCCGCAGAATGTCCCCATCTCTGGCAGTTATGACAGTTACGAACTTTATTAACAAAGGGAAAAACCCTACACCTAACTCTCCAAATATATACAAATTCCGGAAGGAGATTAGAAGCAAAAGAGACTTTAATCGAAAACGAATCCTTGATTTCACTACTTGTTCTATCTCGATACTTCATTCTTTCAAGAGAAAGAATTTTAACCGGGGCATCAGAGGAAAGGTTTCTCACAGGAAAGGTGGGCATCTACATTTCTGATAATTCCGATTCTGAACAGCTTGTAGTTAGGGATATAAGCATACAGATCCGAGGGAAGGAGATTTTTAGTTTCAACAAACGAGTTAGCTTCCAAGTAATCCTCAAATTCGACTTTAATCAAATTTTTGCCAAGTCTTTACAAGGTATTAATATTATATTTACTACATAAAAGTTTGCCAATTTTCATAGAGTGAGCGTTACCAATATTATCAGACGAGTTAGAAACACTCTCAATATGAACCGAAAAAGGAGCAAGAATATTATCCGAATATCTATTCCCTAACTGAGACTAAATAAAGCGAAGCCTAGAAGTAGCCGGATCATTATTAACCGGGACCAAGGCCAAGGACGAGGACGAGGACGACTCATTACCCGTCGTCCGAGACCCGACATTATCGTCCTTTTTAAGTCGCTTAGAAGAGTTACCACTTTTATTCTCCTTAGGGGAGGAAGGAGAACGGCTCTCTCGATTCCCACCCTTAGTCATAATGAATACACAATAAATCGGTAAGAGAAAAATATATATAAGCAAAAAGAAAAACAATAAAAAACTTAGTTCCGCATATATTAGTAGAAAAACAATAATAGTAAAAAAGAGAAGTGGAATATAATATTTTATTCACCATATAATATTATTAGAAAAACAGCAATATCAGAATAAGGAATATGGAACAGGAATGCGAAGGAAAGACTCACATAAATATTCCCGAATAGTACACACTGTTACAATAACACAAGAGGAAAGCAGCCCGCGGCTGAAAAACACGCAAAAACTAAAGGTGCCATTTCATGGTAGCGACAAGCGACGAGCGACAAGCGACGAGCGACATGTTTTTTGTCGCATTTGTAGTTCGATTTTTTTAACTTTAGGCGACAACTTTCAATTTGGTTCTTGTAGCCGATTTTCCGTATTTTTAATAAAATAAAAGTGGTAGTGAAATGGAAAAAAACGGTGAAAATTTAGAGGTAAGTAGTAAATGTAAGTAATTACAGTTTTGTCTATTGAAAGTCAAGAATTGTTGATATGTATAACTTATAACCCTGATATTTATAACTATTGTCAATATTTATAACTATGAATAACCTAAAAAATAACATTACACCAACATTATTTTGGCTTTACGCGAGACTTAAACATGTGTCTATCTTTATCTTTCTTCCTACAATCGGTCCTAGATGCTATATTAATTTTAATTTATTTTTTGATAATAAAGACATACAAATTAAAAAAACAAAATAATCTTAATTTTAAAACATGAATTTATAAATCATATAATTTTGTGCCTAACTAAAAAACTGTATGTATATAGGAAGTGTATGTTTGCGCTGTATGCGAAACAATAATCGAAAGCTCGGATATCTACAGCCACGGTTGCTTTCAAGGATATCCACAAGTGTACATTGATAAGAACCATTATGTATACCCTCAGTGTGGTAAGTGATATTCTCGTGCTATTGTTATTAATGCTTTCTCATGTAAAGTGATCAAAGATTGTTTATTTGCTTCAAATATTAATAACATTTTATAGATAATTTAATT
>NW_020221036.1:0-1687 GCF_003070985.1 Temnothorax curvispinosus | reverse complement strand
TTCCCCAGGTTCTTTCTCAGAAAAGTCATCATCTACTTCAGAGAAGTTAGCCGACAGATTTGGGTAAGTTAATTTTTTTTTAATATATTAAGATTAAAGTTAATAGCTCTAAAATTACAAGTTAATATGTTTAAAATTAACATTAATATTTGAACGGGGATAGTTTCGCCCCGGAGGTAAGATTTGCGATACTCGAAGGACCAGAGGGGGGTTGTCGCTTTCCCCTCACGACTATCAAATGTTTAACGCGAAAGCAGAAACGCATGCAACAAAATATTAAGCGAAGCGACTCACCGTGTCGGCCGTCGTCCCCGTGATTCCGTCAATCCTCGTCCTGTCCCTTGAACTTGGCCGCTCCGTGGGTCTCGTTCGGCATGCGATGGCAAAACTCGTGCAAACAAGCAAAACGGTGGAGAGCAAGCGATAGAGCAGGCAGGAAAGGCAGTTGGAGACGTGCGCACTCCCGGTTGAGCAAGGCGGCAAAGGCGATTTCGAGATGCGTTCTGCCCGGCGAACGTGTGCCGTAAGACGGCTTTTAGAATATGTGTGTGTGCCGCACGGCGGCTGTCCAAAACGTGTGTTTGCCGTAAGACGACTGGATTGCTAATGCTCTGTCCCCGCGGTCCTGGAACATGTCGCTGCGGGCGAGTAGTTGTTCCCTTTCCGGGGGGGTGGATACCGTCGGCGGATGGGCGATGGCAGCACCGACAGGTGAGTCGCATGATTTGGCTGATCGCGATCCGCCGACGTTTCGCGCGAGAATTACAAACGACTTATGCAACTAAGTATAAACGACACATGAATACATGAACATGAAGTAATTGTACTATTTACAAGGCGATACGCCGAACAATATTAACAAAACTAATTAAGTTAAAAGTTTATTACTTTTTTATTTGATTAATTTAAGTTTTAACTTTTTAAATAGCTTAACCATGACAGCGGAGGAACCAAAACCGAAAAAAAGAAGAGTAGAATCGATTTTAGAGTCATTTATTTACGAAATGAAAGAAGAAAAACAGAAAGAGAAAGAAGATAGAGAACGACGTAGAGCAAAAAAGGTAGAAAGACTGAATGAAATGCATAAAGAAAAAATGCAACTTCAGCAATCTTTCCTTGAAATATTCTCCAAGATCGCAGAACGCAAGTAGCCCTAAAGTATGCATATGCTTATTGATGTTTTTTTGTTTAAAAATTTAGCTAAAATAGCTATTTATACAAATTATAAACATGTAATGATAATTTTACTTGATTCGAAAAAGCGCTCAAGACTTATTGTTCATACATTTGATACAATTACATATACATAACATCTGCTTAATATGAAGCATAAGATACAGCATGGTATTGTTTGATTATAAGATATAAAATTTTTATTTAATTTAATTTTTTTTTTTAATTCAATATTGTAGTTATCAAAAATTAGTGTTACATTAATTAAATGTTATGTAATTTTAAAGTTATTTCAAGCAATATTACTTCATTTTGCAATGCATTTGTGTTGGAGGCACATAATGAAAACTGCATGATGTGCTTATTGTTGTTTTTTTTTCATTCAAAAGTTTTGATCATACATTTAAGTTTTTTGTTATTCAATTAATAACAATTGTGATTGCTGCAACTGCACAGTTTTCTTAAAGACTGCATGACTTATCCTAGTCAAAGTAAATTTTATTTAGTTTTTATA
>NW_020221035.1:0-6054 GCF_003070985.1 Temnothorax curvispinosus | reverse complement strand
AATTAAACATTGTTCGCGTTTTATATTTCTATTTAAGTCCTTTGGATTCAGACAGATTCTCAGACTGCTATTAGGCTTGCGTGTAATGACCAGAGGATTCACCCAATCCGTAGCCTCTTCCACCTTTTCAATTATTTTCAGCTTTACTAGTTCATCTAAACATTCTTTTAATTTAAGTAATAGAGATAGAGCTACTCTGCGTGTAGGATAAATTACTGGCTGCACGTTTTCTTTTAACTTTATATGATATGGCTTTGAGAAGCAGCCAATTCCCGAGAAAATCTCTTTATACTCCTTCACCAAATCCTCATAAGTGTTACTATCATTTATATTTCCCAACTTCTTTATAATATTTAATTTTAAACATGACGATAATCCTAAGATCGCTGGAGTATTAGTTTTGACAATATAAAAATCTATTTTAAAAATTCTGTTATTTTTCTTAGCACTTATTGTACATACACCCCTGACTTGTAACTTATCACCCGTGTATGACTTGAGCATTGTATCAGTTGGTTTAACTTTAATGTTACCTAACCTTAACGACTTTAAGTGTTCTATTGACATTACATTACACATTGCCCCTGTATCTACTTTGAATTTTATTCTTTTCTCGTTTATTTCTAACTCTGTTAACCAGACATGTTTCTCGCTATTATTTTCAATCGCTTCTATGAACAGATATTCTTCATTATCCTGGGATGTAAGAGTGTCTACTTTCTTCTCATCCTTATCCTGAACTTCATTTACTTTCTTTTTATAGTTACTTTTACATACAATTGCAAAATGATTTTTTTTATTGCATTTTGTGCAAAATTTTCCATAAGCCGGACAATTATTTAAATTGTGATTTTTGCCACATTTCGTGCACTTAACGATTACTTTCTCTTTGGCTTTGTAGACACTTTTACCTCCCCCTACCTGTATCTGACCTAACTTTTTCTGTGATTTAATTAAGTCTACTGTTCCCGTTGCTTTTCCGGTGGCTTCCATTTTCTTGCTCTGGATTTTCGCCTTCTCCATCACTTTGCATTGGTGAATGGCCTGCTCCAACGTCAGTGAGTCATCCTGTAGTAGCTTCTCCCTCATCTCGTTGCTGTTGACTCCGCAGGTGATCATGCATTTAATTAGGCTGTTCTGTAGATCCCCTAGTTTGCATTTCTGGGCTTGTTCTGTGAGCTCCACCACGAACTGTTCCAGTGACTGTCCGCCTTTCTGTCTCATCGTGAAGAATACGTATCTTTCATACAACAAATTTTCCTTAGGTAGAAAGTGTGCTTCGAATTTGTCGAGTAATATGGGTAGTCTGTCTCTTTCATTCTCTGATAGAGTAAAGGTTTTATATATTTTAAAACCTTCCTTCCCTATGTAGTGTAGAAGCTGGGCACATTGCGTTTCCTGTGGTTTCTTCGACACCTCCGAAACTTTCAGGTAGTTCTCGAATCTGCTGCGCCACATCTGCCAGTTTTCTGCAACGTTCCCGCCTCTTGCATTTGCATCTTCCATTTTATTTGCTTCCTTATAGCCGAGTCTTCTTTTCCCGCCAGTACGCGGTTTTTGTTTTTAGGTTAGCTTGCTTGCCGCCCTTTACTACGTTGCCAGTCCTCTCCTCTATACCTTTACTTTGTCTGATTTATATTATGGCTACTTGCGACTGCGCCATGTAATATTAGTATCTGAATTAATATAAATATAATTTGTGAGGACTCAAATAATGCACACGTGTATACTGTAAGACTCAGTTTATTGCTCTGTCTCGCCAGGCTCTCCCTGTCCTGTCTGCCGGTAGGTTCGCATGGTATTCCTTAAGGCGGGTTCTCAACTGCCTAACAGTTACATGTTGGAATGAAAAAATTGAGTACGGCTTACAGCACGAAAGCGTCCAAAGCAAACGCGCAGCCAATGTGCCTGTTTATGCTTAAATCCTTACAGTAGTATATTTTTTATGTCGTCGACTTACGCCTGTCATAGACAAAATTGCCGTGGAGTAAGGTGTAGATGGCTGAGGAGCGTGTTCAATTTTCAAGTTACTCATTGCATTTATTATGTCAGATAAATGAGGCTTAGATCTGCCGGGACAATTTTTTCCTGGCTTCATCGTGACTCCAAATAGTTCACAAAACTCGTCGCACACGGTCCATGCCCAATGATACAGCACAGCTTTACTGCAGCATTCAGACCCTCCATCGGCGTATTCGTGAAACTAAACGTTAAAAAAATGATATTATGAATATGATATACCTTTTAATTGTAAATAAAGGTACGAAAATTACGGGACATTGAATTCCTTTTTCATAGATATATGTATACTGTGTAAAAAACTTTTCAGCATAAGCAGGAATATACTGTTGTTCTCGGTCCGTCCTTTTCTTGTAGCCTTTCGTTGCCAAGTGTACGAATAATGATTCCAAATCATAAATTTTAAACTCTTTTTTACCTTGTTCTAAAATAGAGGAACAAATTTCGTTAAATAATTGTGCGGTGTATGTAAAGTCATGACCGTGGCGCGTGGCAAGGGCATGTCTGCGTACATGCGTGTGCCGAGCGAGACGTCGTGAGCAAGCACTCACTCAGGCGAAAACCGGCGTAGCGTTCACATGTATTGTTACTTCGGAATAAATTTGATTAGCCGCAGAGGTGTATTGTCAGTCATTCCCTGCACGGACATCACAATTTGGCGACGAGAACAACTCAAACTGGAAGTGCAATCGAAGAAGATGTGCGGCGCAGCCGGTATACGGATATAACGTAACAAATGATCAAACAGAGCCACACAGACAAGTCGACAGGGCCGGAAAGTGATCATACTTTGACATTGTGAATTTACAATCTAAAGAAAACACAACTATTAAAGGTGTTACGTAAATGGGCGGAATCAGACAGCAGCATTTTAGTGACCGAAACAGATAGTATCGATACGTTACGAAAAGTCGCATCAAATCACATCAAAGCTAAGATCATGCAAGGAAGCAGTGACGCGTGTGTTGCTAAGGATAGTGAACCAGGCGACAGCAAACGCGAGGAAACCAAGGACACAGGATTTGAGCAGCGGATTGTAAACACAGTGCCGAAGAGTATCCACGAAATGACGGAAACAAAAGGAAAATTAGAATTCCACATCGGAGAAGACGATTGGGAAATATACACCGAAAGACTGGAGTTATATTTTGTGGCCAACGATATAAAGGATGAAAAACGAGTAGCAGTATTACTCACTAAGATAAGCCCAGAAACGTACAAATTGGTGAGAGATCTGTGCGCGCCTCAAAAACCGAAAGACGAAGCGTTTGACGAGTTGGTGAAATTAGTAAAAGACCACTTGTGCCCAAAGCCCTCCGAAGCGATGGAAAGATGTAAATTCCACCAAGCGCAGCAGACGGCAACAGAGACAATCGCGGAGTTCATTGCAAAGCTGAAAAGCTTGGCGACGCATTGCAACTTTGCGGACATCAACCTGATGTTGCGGCCCCAATTAAAATGTAATAATAAAATAAAAATAATATTAAGAAAGACCGAGAATAACAATAGGGAACGCGACCGCGAAAGCCCGAGAGAATTACGCAACGCCGAATCAGCAAAAGATGAGTTGCGCGATCGGCCCGGATACGATCGAGCAACTCAGCGATATTGAAGGACAAGACGAGGATTGAAAAGGAAGCGACAACAGGAGACGAGGGGGCAATGTGAGTCGGGCAGCGACGAACGGGTCTTGTACGAAATAAGTTGTAAAGGAGAAGTAACTAGTAAAAGTCGTGTTTATTGCATCCAAAAGAGTTTGTCATTTGCCTCCCGCCTCCTCCTTGGAAAGATCGAATCCCAAGTGTCCCAAAAAGGGGCACAACACTAGCAATGCGCGATCAATTGATCTGCGGATTGCGAGATCATGCAATAAAGGCCATACTCTTTCGAGAGGAGAACTTGACATATGATAGCGCCTATAAACTGGCTGTGGCGGCGGAAGCGGCGGAGAAAAATGCGACGTCAACCGGCAAACTACAGCCATCGGCAACGTCAAACTCGGAGGTGCACTCAATCAAGGAAGGGCAGAGATGGAGATCAGGCCAAACAGATAGGAGGTAGCCGAAGAAGAGGTGGAGGTCGAGGTCAACGAGGAACCGGGGACAGCGAACAAGTACCAAACAAGCAGCAGCCGACGGTACCGATGGGGACATGCTATTGTTGCGGAGGGCCGAATCACTTCGCGCGGCACTGCTTCCATCGATACAAAACGTGTACCCGATGCAAAAAATGGGGGCATATCGAGATGGCTTGCCGGGAGGGGCAAGGCAGCGTACAGACGATGGAAATGAAGGACAAGCCACTCGACCCGGAGGAGGATGGCTACACAAGTGACTTCCTAGTAATCGAGAGTAGCGGCAGCCCCACAGAAGATGCCATAAATGACGAGAAGGTATTAACAGGCAACGCGGAAACAGTGTTAGGCAACGTAGACATTACAGGGGATAATATTGCGGCAGGACCAATGACAGTAAATGTAAAGATAAACGATGTAGACGTAATAATGGAGGTAGATACCGGCGCGTACGTGACTGCAATATCGAAAGTAACAAAAGAAAGACTTTTTCCAAATTTAAAAATTGAAAAACTAAATAAGTCATTCAACGGCTACGGTAAAATAAAACTAGAACACGAAGGGATCATTAGAGGTTTAAAAGTAAATATAAACGGTAGCGAAGCGACCCTGAACTTGGTGGTTATGACACGCGCGGGACCGACTCTGATAGGACGTCAGTGGCTGAAGGCACTCGGGCTGTGGCCAATACAGTTATTAACGAGTAATTTAAGGGAAGGCAACGTAAATCAATTGGACATGGCTAGCGTAGCAAAAGATTTGTCAACTAGATTTCCACGGTTATTCGGAGCAGGCGTGGGTTTGTACAATAAGGGGACACTGAGGCTTAGACTAAAGGAAGGCTCACATCCGGTAGCACTGAAAGCGAGAAAATTACCGTTCGCACTGACATCGAAAGTAGAACATGAAACTGAACGGCTAGTGTCTCTAGGCCATTTAAAAAAAGTAGACATAAGCGAGTGGGCGACTCCTATAGTTCCCATAATAAAGAAAGATGGCTCGGTGCGAATCTGCGGTAATTTCAAGCTAACAGTGAATCCACAATTGGTAATTAATCGTCACCCGATCCCATTAATTGATGAAATTTTTGCAGCTCTGAGTAACGGAGAGACCTTCTCCTAAATAGATCTCGAACATGCTTACATGCAGATACCGGTACACGAGGAGTCACGTGATTACCTCACAATAACAACACACAAAGGGCTACATAGGTACACGAAAATGACAGAGGGGATAGCATCGGGACCGGGTGACTTTCAAAGAAAAATCGAGCAGTGTCTAGCGGGGATAAAAGGGGCCATAGCATATTTAGATAATATTTTTATAACCGGAGCATGCGAAAAAGAGCATTTGAAAACACTATATGCGGTTTGTATACGATTGGAGCAATGCGGGTTCAAAGTTAACATAAATAAATGTGATTTTTTCAAGGAAAAGCTAGATATTTTAGGATATGTAATTGATAAAACGGGACTACACAAAGCGAAAGATAAGGTTCGAGCAATGGTAGAGGCACCATATCCGACTGATTTCAAGCAACTAAATTCATTCATTGGGTTAATTACGTATTACGCAAGATTCTTGCCGAATAGAGCAGAAAAACTAAAGCCCCTCTACGATTGCGCGAAACAACAAGAATTCCGATGGACTTCAGACTGCAATCGTGCGTTCAAATGGGTAAAATCAGAGTTGATTTCACCAAGAGTACTCGCACATTACGATCCAAAAGAACAAATAGTATTGGCATGCGACGCATCGGCTTACGGATTGTCAGCGGTACTCTCTCACACGTACAAAGACGGATCAGAAAGACCCATCGCGTTTGCATCGAAAACGATACCAGAAAAAGAAAGACATCGCGCTCCGATCGACAAGGAAGTAAGCGCTATAGTTTTTGGATTTAAGAAATTCTATAATTTTATTTACGGACGAGAAATAATATTAAAAACGGATCACAAACC
>NW_020221034.1:0-3409 GCF_003070985.1 Temnothorax curvispinosus | reverse complement strand
AAAAAAAAAAATAACGTTCAGAATTTATCGTCATTATTTTCGCTTATCTCAACATTAAAGAATTAGTTTAATATAAAATGACACAAAATGATTATTGCGATGTAAAATATTAATTCAATATTTTATATCCTTTAAACAAAATCCCGATGATCTACACCAATTAAACGAGGAACTGTTCAACCATTATAATATCTGATCGTCTTAATTGGCGATTGCAAGAGCAAACACTTCAGAATTGCGGGAGTTCCAATAATCATTCATTCGACTAATGCCCGCTGTCAGTGACAATGTTGTCAGAAATTTATCGTCGTATAAACTTGCTGAGCGTACGCGGCGCTATATCACGTCGTTAGATCCACCTTCGACCTTCCCTCGGCAAAAAGTGCATCGTCCGCGACGTCCGCCTTAAACCGCTTTACGGACGAGATCGTAAATTTCCTTCTGCTGATTCGTCTGTTCGCTCGCACGGACTATCAATGGTCTCTACCTACGCGGACGAGAGCACGCGCACGAGATCACGTTCCCGTCAGATGGCTCATAATTTATTGTCCTTATTGCGGGAAATTCTGGCTTTCGACCACCGCAAGCCGAAAGTTTTAATAAAAGCGCGCGAGAGCCAAATCTCTTGGCGCATGTCAATCGCAAATGCGATGATTGCCAATCAGATTGTTATATATATATATTTTTTTTTTCGAAGGAATACACTGTATTTTTAGATTTTTCCACATTTTTATCGGACTTTAACACGCTGACCGCCATTTTTTCCTCGCGATAAGAAAAATATTTACCGGTGGACGATGGTCGCGTTTATCGAATCGATTTGGCACGAGGTGTCTCGTATGTCAGCTCCTTTTTCGCTTCTCGCGCCGACCGCAATACGCGGATATTAAATTGGAATTACCGGCATTATAGAGTGGAATAAAGTTTCGCCGGGCACAAGTTTCCGCGAGTAAAAGTAATTTCCATCCCAGGGTGGTAAACTTTAAAATAGCAAAACGCGGGGATGGTCGAAGCAGGAACGGAAAATCTTCGTTTATACTTATGGGAAGAAATCGTTTTCTCGTTGCGTGAGTGCAGTACCGTCGGACGCGAGGCAGGAAGTTAATTAAACTTAAAGATTCATCCCCCCCCCCCCCCCGCTCATCTCTCGATATTCTTTTAAACATCGTTCGGGGATACTGAGCGTAGACTTGATCTACCGGTGATAGCATCCCTTCGCGAAATATATTCGCAGCGATTTCTTATACTCGAAATTCTTTGAAATTATTCCAAGTATCGGGGAAACGGCTTTCACGTACGCCAAGAAAATGGAGTTGATACTTTTGCCATTTCTAGGTAGCACACGGCAAGCTAAAGTGTCGATATCTCACGGGTGTCGCGAGTTTATGCACTTATCGTCGTCAGTCGCTAACGTCAGATGGAGCGTTGAATTTTAAAGCTCCCCGTATATACGTGCGCAAACTTTGATATACCACGTCCTGTATTCTTCGCGAAAACTTTTAAGTCTTCGCTGAAATCTTTGGAACGAGGGACGTTCAGTTTATGTTGTGATTCGAGATATTGGTAACCACCCTCTGAAGCCACCACCCGTTGCCGTCGTCTCGCAGCGCGCTCCGAGATTTGCATATTAATTTCAAACTCGGTGAAATTAAGGAAATCAACTTAAAATTGTATTAGCCCAAAGAGACACAAAGAGCGCGTCGATCGCGTAAACATCCGCGTTGGATTTCACCGTCCGGCGATGAAAAACCCATAATCGGCGAGAAAAGGATCGGTTGAAGTACCTAATATATTACCGTCATACTAGTGTCGAACGATATTAAACGCATCACCGATGAATAATTAATTTGTAATGAGAAAAGTGCACGTCACGTCACTTCTATCACGGTGAAGCGATCTTGTGGGAGAACGCTCTTAATCCGGGCCGGGGAGAAAAGTGCGGAAAAATTGCCGAGCAGCCGCCGAACGTGCTCATTTATTCCCCGCTTCTCGGCACCCCGCCGAGGAGACTGCGGGAAGAGGCGAGATTATTTTTTTTACCGACGACGAGAGAGAAAAGACGCGTTTCGGAAAATCAAAACTCTTTTAAATCCCCTCCCTTTCTCTTCGCCTCGCGCTGTCGGTCGTACGATCTCTTGTCACTTGCCGAGATAACGGCTCAAACGTGTTCCGGACGGTTAGTACGTATTGATTCCGTCCTGTGGCACTTTCCACCCTTTCCCCACAACCACAGTCCATCCCCCTCGACACCCCGTCGACAGAAAAGCATTCTCCGCCCTCGGATCCTCCTTGGCACTGCTGCCACCGACGGCTTTTCAACAGATCACTTTTGATCTCGTGCGTCTCGACGCGTAATAAGAACTCCGCGACTCCTTACGGCTAATCAGATTTTCCGACGCAAAGTTGAGAGGAAAAAAATGATCGCTTAAATCTCGTATAAATGTTCATGGAAGTGTTGGAATTAGTTTCCATTTTGTGTAAAGCGCGCGAACGATTCGCCGCCGCAATATAACGACTGCACCACTTGTTCCCGTGTAATTACGTTTAAAACGTGTTGCAGAGTAGCGCCTGTTTGGCGCAGCTAAGGAATATCAACTCAACTTTTGTCCTTAAAATGTATTTTAATGAGACGTCAGTGTGTTAATAATGTAGAACAACATGGAACGATGTGTACCCATTGCAGAAATATTCTCAGAAGAACAATGCAATGGTGCCATAGAACAGGCTGAAGTAAGCACCTTAGGACCAGCATAGATTAATGTAGAGTAGCTTGGAATAGCGCAAGAAGGGCACATAATAATTTGGAACACACACGCGCGCATATAATATGCGAAACATGTGTAGCGTAACACCCCGATCTAGTTTGTAATAATTAAAGATTTTAAAGACATTCATGGAATTGAATATAATTGTCCCAAACAACGCAAAGGTCTTTAGAAATTTACATCCTTTGGACTTTTGCTAATTAGACTTATTACAATTTCGTTAAAATTTGATTTACGTCAGCAACAGGGAATTTCAATCAATCATCCACGTTTGTTTCATGCACGCTAATATCATGATTTCACAGACTTATCTATCTTAATTAGAATATAATAAATTATTATTTCCCTTAAACTGTTCGCTTATAATTAGTTATGAAAATAAATGAGTAATTAATTTACGTGCAGTATGATGATACGCAACATATATTATACAGCATCACGAAGCGGCACAATCACGAAACGATATTTTACGTAACTCACGTAGTTATTGACAATATCGCAGTTTACTCCGAAAACCATTAAGTTGAATGAACTATCTCGTTAAGAACTTCGGGCCTTCGAGTACTAAGTAGATTAATAGGTACTTCGAGAGAAGCGTGCTTCGAAATCATCGAGATTCCCTCATTACGCGAAAAGGATAATAC
>NW_020221033.1:0-1421 GCF_003070985.1 Temnothorax curvispinosus | reverse complement strand
TTATCCTTGTTTGATAAACCAGCTACGTTCCAAAAGGCCACTTTCCATGTCTCTTCACTCTCCCCGTCGTTTCTTTCCTCTTCTCCTACATATCTTTTCTCTTGTCCCTCGACTTCCCTTATACCGTTTCCTCTAATATTTTCCTCATCTACCTCCTTTATATTTTCTTCGTCCTTTCTGGTTTCTTCTGGTGTGTTCCGCCTTTCTTCTATCTCCTTAGACCTTTCCTGTCTTCTTTCTTGTATTTCTTCCCTCCTTCTCTCGTTCATCATGCTTAACCCTTCTTTATCCTTCTTCTTTTCTTTTTTATCTGCGAAAGTGATCCCTTTCTTCTAGCGCTTCTTTGCTTTTGTTCCATCTCCATTCCTTATTATCCTCCCATATTTTTTGGTAACTGACCGTTACCCATTTTCCTGCCTCCCTTTTTTCCTTTGCTATCTCTCTTAACTCTTTCTGTATCTGCCTTTCTTCTTTAGTAAGGTCGTCATTCAGAAAACAGCCATACTTCTTTCCTAGCTCTTTCTTTTTCATCATTATCTCTCGTTTGTTTTCCCAATTTTTGCATCTCAGTACCTTCATCTTAAATTCTCCATGTCCAATTTCTTGTACTTCCTCGACGGCCATTTTCGATCTATTTATTTCTTCTATCAACTTCTCGGTTTTTTCTTTTCTTTCCTTTTCATTTCCTGTTTTCTCTTCTCTTACAATTATGTTTACTTTCCTCCTTCTTTTTTCTGCCATCTCCATGTTTCTTTCTATCTCTTTCATTTTCCTTATTATCTCTCCTCCCTCACTCATTGACATGTTTACTTCTATCTTCTCCGCCTTCTCCTCTAAATTCTTAATCCTTCCTTCTAGAGTCTTTCTTTGATTTTCCCATATCTCCTCGCTTCTCCTCAATTCCTCCCTCAGTCCCTTAATTTCGTTTTTTATTTCCTCTTTATCTCTTTTTCTTTCTTTCCTTTGTTCCTCCTTATCTTTCTTTCTTTCTCCCTCTTGTTCTTCCATTTTCTTCAAAATTTCTTTAACCTTCTCCAGTAATTCTTTCGTCGCCATATTTTCTTTTCCCTGCTTTTCTTTTTTGATTTTGGGCGGCGGTGATCTGTTGACCCTTCTTTGTGCGTTAAATTCGTTTAGAATTTCTTCCTCCGCATTCGTTGCTTCCTCCACCTCTTCTTCCCTCTTCCTTTTCTCACTCTTCTGAAAGAATTCCTTGACCGATCCTGTACTGTCCGCTCTTCTTAATTTGGCTAACTCTTCCGCTTTCGTTGGTCTGCCTCTCACTTTCTTCTCGCCTTCTCCTTCCCCCTTCTATCCTTTATCTCCCTGTTGTACACTTTCTGATTCTATTTCCTTCTCTTTATCCATCCGCTATTCTTGATTTGCCTATCCCTCTTTCTTGTTTTGTATCCTATGGCTGC
>NW_020221032.1:0-44091 GCF_003070985.1 Temnothorax curvispinosus | reverse complement strand
CGTTACCGCGCGATGTGCAAGATAATGTAATCCGCAATGCTCTCTACGACAAATCGGGCCAGTGCCATTTATTGTCCTACATTTGGAGATCGTAGCACACCGGTCACCTTTCACCATCTATGCGATGCATTTCGAATAAAATTCCTCGGGCGCTCCCTATGATACACGATTTTCAAAGTCGGTATATAGGTTTGGACAATGCCGGGTGTTTGTTACTTCAAGAAATCATTCACGTGCGAAGGAAGCTAAGCACAGATAATCGCCCTCAACATTTTTGTATTAAAAATTAGCTAATTTAAATATACATTTATGCGATATATAATATAAAAGTATATATAAAATATATATAAAATTAAAAAAAATGTATATATCTATATTTAAAAATGTATATATATTCTTCACATTTTATATATTTATTTTACATATATATAAAACACATATATACGTAACGGTATTTATGATATTCATTTTGCGAGAGATTGAATGTTTAGTGAGTCATTGCTATCACGTTCCGCGCTTGTGGGTCAATACCCATCTCCGTTCGATCTGTGTCGAATTTTCGAGCAGAGCGACGCTCGAGAGACTCGGGTCTTTAAAATCCGCGTCCTATTTTCCGAATTTAGCGTTCACGTCCCTTATGGATTTTTATCTTGCCATGATATATTCGGTATAGCTGAATAATCTCATCAGAGAGGAATGAAATACTTTATTGAACGTCTGTGTTTTCTATTTTAAATATTTCTCTTTACCCGACTTTCTTTTTAAATATTCTTACGGAGATCCCTTTAGTGCCATAAAGGATTCCGAGTGCCGAGCAAAAGCACGTTTTTGGCGAGCAAAAGTTTTATATATTTTTTTTCTCGGAGGCTTCGCTAATGTCTCCTCTTCAGGACACTCTGTATGTAACGCAATACTGCAGGCGTATCTAATATGGGGACGCGAGTTCGTGACCTGCAAGATTGAGAACCGGTGCCGTAACGCGAAAGGTAATCATAGATGATGTACCTCGACCGGTACCGTGCCTCTGGTTAAATCGCACATTTTCTCCTTTCGACCGAGAAACAGGCTTTACGTATCGATCAGCGCGGAACTTTTCCCAGACTTGCATGTTATTTCTGGTGGCGGTACTTTGTCTCTACTCCTTGGTACTACCTTGGCTGCATATCCCTCTGCTGACTATACTTTCTTTTCTCTTAATGATTTTCGCTCCGTTCGATTCCATCGAACGAGGATTCTTCGCGTCGTTGGTCGACCGCGAAATGAAATATTAATGAAGGTGAATGGAAAAAGGCAGGTGCAATCTGGATGAGGACTGTTACACGCATAGTTTAACGTTTAACTCCTTCCGTGTCGTCGGCGACGATATGCGGGCGTGTAACAACGTGTTAACGGAAAAGCTCTCGCCTACTAATTTACACGGGTATTATCTTGGTCTCTTTTTCGACTTTAAACGTGCTCTCTTCTAAACGGCTTTAACAATTAATGTAAGCGCATGAACGCGTATTTACATCAGACTCCTCGTACTTTTGCTAATGCATATTTTCATGCGAACAGCGTTCGGTGCCGGGACAAGGTTGGCGGATCTATATGGGGCAATGCGTGTCTCGTAAGGCGGGCGCCGTCGTCGCAGCATCCGGTCATCACAACTCGCCCTCGTACCGTATCATGGACAAGGCCCAGAAACAGGTAAGCTTCACTCTGTCTTTATATCTGCGCGATATCGTCATAGTAGAGCTTCAAGTGATAAAAGCGTCGTCTATATACCGTCGATGGACGTTGAACTTCAAGGTCCGCGTTCACCGAGTCGACGTCGAGCGTGTCCCTGATGGCTGTTGCCGTTATTGCATTTACGCAATATATCCACGAGGGATCGCGTATCTATGTATGTACGTCTGTGCACTAATGCCAAGTATCGCGTGTATAGGTATACTCGGATGTACGCGCGGCGTGTAGCGGAAAATCCAGCTGATTGCGCGGGCGACTAGGCTGAAGGCCACGTTGAGGTTCAACGCCCTTTCTCAAACGCGATTCCACCCGCAACGGGATCGCGCTTCACCCGCGAATAGATCATTCGCGCGTGCAATGTCTGCCGTGTCCGCGTGTCGCCAAATGCCTCTTCCGTCGATCGTTCTGTTCCTTTCCGTAAAAATGAAGCTCGCGGCGACGCGTGACCGAGTATCGCGTTGAAAATAATTCTCGCTATCTTTCTGCATCCACAATGTCCATTTCCACCAATGCAGATTAATTTTAATCTCGGTTCAACTTACCTTTTGTCTTTTTTTGCAATTCTTTATACAACTAGAAAGTAAGTTAAATTGAGATTAAAGTTAATCCGCATCGGAAGAAACGGACATAAGAGCGCCAATTTTATTCAGCACGATCGAAATGTTCTCGAGCTTGGTTTCGACGATAGCCAGATATTACATTTGTTATTATCGAATCTTCCTTCGGGGGCGATTATTCGCGATGTTGAAGTCTACACTTTCGATGTATACGATTTGCAGATAAGCAAGACCGCGTAATCGCTCGCACGCTCGAATGCCTCCACTAACAATTAATCTAAGAAAAGTTCGACTGTCGAACGTATCTCAATGTATCCTGTAAGTTATGCCGATCTCCACTTTCGCGGCACGCGTTAACTTTCTCATGCACGAATCGCGACGAATTAATTATCGTGGAACGGACGTGACGTGATGAAACAAATCGCTTTAACAGTGATTACCGTTGCCTCGCCATCGTAGACTCGCTCTACCTTGTTCAGTGCTCGACGCACTGGCGTATATTATAAATATAGTCTTGTAGGAAATATCTTAGCATATTCGAATTTATTGTTTGCGAAAAAGTGCGCAGTTTTAAAAATAATCTGTAAATGCCGAAGAGTCGACTCCGCGTCTCTTCGCATCCCGACGAAATCAAGTTAATTCGCTCGAATTTTAGCATTCAACTCCTTTAAATTCTTTACGCACGCGGATTGTCCGTTGGCGTTCATTCGTCGTCGCCGGCTTTCGTGAGCGGGGCGATTCTGAAACAATTCCAAGTTTCGTTCTTTTAACAGGACCCTCGTGCCCCTTGTGAGAACTTGAGCACTCGTTCTGGAGATACGCCGCGCGATTCGCGCGGCCGATCTCGTTTCGGCCGACGACGACGTACATGTGCTTTCCATTGTTCATCGTCACGCGTCACGCGTGCCGGTTCCACGGCAGCCCCGCGCCGGAAACCGGTGCGGTGAGGCTGCTGGAGGATGCCCCGCGGAGAGAACTCGGCGCGACTGGCGCGTGCACGGTTCAGGTGCGAAGAAGGAGAAATCGCGGAGAGAACTCTCCGTCTTTTCTCCCCATTGTTTCTTCTCCCCGCGTTGCCTCGCCTTCCCGCGCACGGTCGTGCCGATTCGCACGCGGCGTGATCACACGCCGGATCGAATGCCGCTTCTTTCCATTGTTTCCCCGATGTCCTCTCATTAGAGACTGGCGTTTTTGACGGCAGATCTCCTCCGAGATGTCTACGTCCAGAACGGAAGCGCCTCTTTTCCTTCAGTGAAACGGTTGCGCGCGAGAGTTTTGATGAACTACGTGGACGAAGAAGTTCACTCGATTCATTTCGATCGCCTGGACTTTTGCGTCTGTCCACGAAGCCTCCTTTGTCCATGGCGTTATCGCGACGTAAAGCGCAAAGGCCTCTCTCTTATCAGCAAAATCGATTACAAAGATCTTGGTTTGAAAAAAAAAGATAATAAAATGAAATTCGAGTTTACTAGGAAACCTTTATCATATCAATCCACTGATTGCATCTTTCTTTCGTCATAAGATAAGTAACTTTCATAGAAAAAATCAATATAAGATAATTCAATGCTAAAATATGAGCAATAAAGAATGTTACCGTTATATTATTCTATAATTTATCTCAAATGTTAGACAAAACATTGTGGATGTTTCGACTGTACTTTTTCACAATAATTTAAACAAAGAAATTGTGAATTACGATGTAAACGGGCATAATATGAAAAGGATTACAATTAAACAGATCTAACATGATATATAAAAATGAATATTAGCTTCTATAGACTTAGCGTTACGTAATCAAATAGTCTGGCTTATATCTTTGTTTCTTAATTCAGATTGACTCGTGCTAGCTTAATGTGATTCTCGTAATTCTTCCCGATGAAGTCGTTAAAGCCGTTCGCGCGAAGGAAATCGCTTCGCTTCGTCGGTTTCGCGTAATCGTCATCGTGCTGCGAACTCCTGCTGATAACGATGCGCCACGATCTACGCGCATTCAGACGCGTCGTTGAATCATCCAAGCCGTATACAGGGTGCGTCCCGAATGAGAGCGATCGGTGACAGGGACGCTCTTCTTCACGGAACGTGAAATCGATTCGGTCTTCAACCCTGCCGGGAAGAGCGCGGGGATGGATCGCGAGAAATCGTTTCCAGACGCTTAGATTCAACCTGGTCCGAGTCAGGGTGCGCCTGACTGACGAAAACGGACAGCCCCTTCGAGAATCGAGCCGAATGGATTGGGCACACCTTCTCGAGGAACACCCTGTATACCCGGGTGAAAGCCGCGGGACGTGGGCGCAATATCAGCCCCTGGCTGCGTCGTATGCACGTCGGCGTCGCGACGCCGGCGCAGACGGTCGGATCGATCTCCGCGTTCGCTCTTCAAGTCTAGCACGACGAGGCCGAAGTCGCGAAGGAGCGAGCGAGACGAAGGAAGAGCGAGGTACGCGGGGGTGACGACGACCACGACGACGACGACGACGGAGGGCGACGTCGGTGAGCTGTCACACGTTCCCTCGCCGTCGTATGACATCCTTACGATGTGACGGACCACGAAGAGAGCTCTCTACCATCCTCTTCGGGCGCCTCTTCCAACAAGAACGCGTTCCCCGGTTAAAAATATATATTCGGGACATGGCGACGTAAAGCGACGGTGGGCGGCCGTCAATCCCCGTGAGAGATCGATCGACGACCGGCTGACATTGGCCCGAAAGCACTCGTCATGGAGTACCGGTGCGGCAGCAGGTGTGAGGACGACTCGTTGGAGAACGAGAAAGACACCGACGTTGCGGTAAGGGATGCCCGAGACAGAACCTCGTCCTTCCCTTCGAATCTCCTTCTCTTCACGGAGAAACTGCTCGAAGGTGCCGTGACAGTGCGCGTGACAATCGGGTGGGAATTGTCGTTGATAGCATCGACAGAGTGTCATTTATCAGGATCCCCTCGATCGCGTGTTTTTCTGTCATTTATCAAAGTCAGTATCACGTTTCACGGTTTCATGGTAAACCCGATTCTTGCTTCTGTAACTGAAAAATGATTCTTGATATCGGTTAGCCAGAAAAGTTGATAGATACGATCGAAAAAGTTCTGTACACACCTTTAACGACTCGACTCGGATTTGTAATTTCATAATTTTACAGGCGTAGTTACACACGACGATTTTATACATTCGTTATACTCCGGTGTGCAAAAAGGTACCACATGCGCGATCATCCGAACGACGTCCTCGCGGTCGATTTGCGGCTGTCGCGAAACTGTCTGCGTTGAACGCGGCGAGAGTTAGGATTTCAAGCCTCTTCACGAACGAGGCGCGAACGCGGTCCCAGATTTGTCGCGGGTTGCCGGCCGCGGTTACGCTATTTCTGGAGTTCAAACGGGGTTGCGGGCGCTGTACGATGGCTCTCGGACGGCTTCCTCAGTCGTCTCCGATCATGGACAATGCGGTGCTCGCGTGCACATTGCTCCGGAGAATCTTATCCGCGGCGGGATGCGCTATCCGCACCGCGCCGTTATATAATTCGCGTGCGAATATCGATTAATACTGTTGCAGCCGGGAACCATGCAGAAGGTTCGTCGAAACAAGCCCCGAACCGAAACCCTACGAGCGTGTGATGTCGACGCGCACTTGGCAGCTTAATACTATAAAGCAGATACTCGAAAGAAACGGAATATGAATCGAGAGCAAAAGGATAAAAGGGAAATCGTGATCAGATGGTCGAGATGTATAATATATAATCAGTTGAAAGCGAAGTTCACAATCTAGTCGAAATTCAATTAGACGGGATATCGATCTTCTTCTACGGATATAATCGCGGCTGATGCGTGACTAGGGATGATACGCTGCTGATAATCCCAGCTCTTATATCTTGATACGAAAATACTCTTTGTTTCGTGACGGCTGTAGAAACGCGATAGCGAGATCCAGTGTCCAGGCGGACAGAGCGAAGACCCATGATGACCCTTCTTCTTAATAAACTGAACGATTTCTTGCATTCCTAATAAGCGATACGTATCGAAAGAAATAAAAGATCTCTGATAAGAATGATGTGTATGTGTGTGCATCTAATTTGCTCCAATTTTATCTTCTACATTCTACAACGTTGCGTTTTGTCTTTTTCTCACGTTTACGTCATGTTCTGCATTCCTCGCTTTTTTTTACATGAACATCTTGTCTGATGGATCTCACTTCTCTAACAAAGAATCCTCGTTTCAGGGCGATCTACGGGGTTCTTCGAAACGTGGCACGTCGCATACGCGCGGCACCGCGATGTCCTTCGGCTTCCGGCGACGACCCGCTAGTGGGATTCCGATGCCGATAACGAACTATGCCGTCGGCACCACCAGCGAGAAGAGCCTGCTGCATCCACGATCAAAGTCGGCCGGTCCGGAGCAGGATCGCAGACGGATGATGGACGACGATAACAGCAACGTTCATAATTCGTCATCCGGCCGGTCGACGCCACGGCTAGCACCGCCGAAGAAAGACTCGAGCGGGATCGGCGTCAGGACGAACCGCTTCGGCTACCGACAACCGCAGGCGAGATACACGAACAAGGTCGGCGACATTTGTAACAGCCACAGCATCAGCCATTACAATCAGGAAAAGCTGCATCAATATCCACAGGAACAGCAGCAGCAATCAGAGAACTACTTTGTCAAGCAGCAACAGCCGAACAGGGTCGTCGCGCACGTGCCGCAACATTTGTGCGGCACGACGGCGCCGGCGAAATCTCGCCCGTCGCAATCAAGTAACGCGACTTACGGTAGCAATGCGATGGCGCAGCACGCAGACGCAAACAGACGAGTATCAGGCATTCCGGAACCCATTAGCAGGTATACGCTACACACCAGTCATCTGCCGCTACCGCAGTATGCCGTGCGGGTGAACGACTCAAACTCCAAGATCGCCAAAACCGCGGCAAATCAAAGCAGAAAGATATCCACGTCGAAGGGCTCGTCCAGTTCGAAGGAGGGCTCGGTGACTGAGGACTCAGGCGTCAGCAGCCAGCCGACCGGACCGGAGGACAACGATAGGATCAGATCGGTGGATTTTATGGACGACGGCTCCCTGAGGAGACGCGGTGTCGGCAGACCGAGAAATCTGCGTATGGTGGTAACTGGCAAGAGTTTTGACGTAAGAGATGTCCGTGACGACGACAGCACGGTTACGGAGATCTCGGTGATCCCGCTACCCAAATCTTTTGCCACCACTGCAGTCAATCTGAACACCGGCTTTGTGCGAGAGCGAGCCACGCAATACCAGCGAATCGTCAATAAGGACAATAGATACACCGATTCAATTGCGTCAATGTCCACCACGTCCTCGGAAGGCTACGACGAAGGTTGTCTAAGTGAGGAGAAGGTCTACAAGGATCGATCGCGCACGGAGAAGGTCCCGTCCATCAAATCGGACTTCAGTCCGCCCAGTTCGGACGATCCCGAGTACGGTCACGGCGAGGCCATGGCGGACGAGTACTCGTTAAGCTCCAGCGACGAGTACCAGCGTTCCAACTCCATCATCGCTCAGCACGCGCAGGCGATCACCGCTGCCGCGAAGAGCGGTGCAACATCGAAGAACACTCTACGTTCGGTGTTACTTACCATCGAGGACCCGGCATTCGCTGCCGCCGCCGCTACCGCAACTACTTTGATAGACGACGAGACTTCGCCGGTCGACAGCCTGTTCGACAGTCCTACCGCCAGCATTACTCAATCGGATGGAAAGCCCTCGAAGAGAGACGAGGAACACGCGCACGAACGTTCAGATAACACCCTTGAGGATGACGGTCCAGGCACGCCGACGAATGCCTCCAACTCGCTCAGCTTGTCCGAGGGTAGAGAGTTCTTCGACGATGAGATCGCGGATCAGCCCGGACTGATCTTCGACGACAGTAACTCGAGGGCGAGAATCGAAACGCAGTCCGCTATGGGGGGTCAAATAATAACCGAGAATAGCCACACTCTGATCGAGACAAGCTCTAAGATGAGTGAGTACAGATTTCAATGTTATTCTTGGAGTCCCTACCTCCAAGCATATATTGTATCGGATCTAAGTTACTATATTGAATTCTAATTCTAAATTCTTATTGAATTCTAATAATTACTGTCTTAATATACTTAAAAATTAATATATATCTTTTAATAGATATATTTGATTCAAATATTTCATCATTGACAATATACGTGATTTGCATTACAGATGGTGTGCACATTAAAGGGGTAATAAACAGTCCTCATCACGGACAGCGTTTGCATCGAACGGGAAGCGTAGACACTTTATCGCCCTGCGAATCCATCGCCTCGGATGATTTAATGTTAGATTATGACGGCAGCGACGCGAGCTCCTACGAGGAACAGCAACGGTTAGCATTAAGCAATATAATTTTTAATAGCCAGCTCGGCTGTAGAATCAAACGTTGCCATGAAACTATTTTCTGTGGAATCAAATTATTATCATCTGTCTTCCTTTTTCTTTCAGATTAAATTCCAATCCCGCGTTGCACGAGCTCGATGACGCCACTATAATTTCCGAGTTGGAAGCTCAGGGCGAGGAAGTGATGAGGCAATGGAGTTCGTTGCTGAATACCGCGCATATGGAGGAGGCGAATTCCAATTCCGCCAACAATAATTCCGTCAACAGCGCGACCGGTAACAATAACAACCAGGCCGTCACCGAATCCGGGTGTGTATTCGCATTTTTCGCTACCCTTCATGCTTGCGTTGCTGTCGAAACGTAATACTTCGTGATGCATGATGCTTCTTCGGGAATGATTAACGAAACGTTACCGTGGTCAGGTTTACAACGCGTAACGTACTTGCAAATGATATGTAGATTATGCAAAGATGTTCCTCCCCTCCGATCGGGGTAAGGGAATACCTAATACTGCTTTCTCGTCGATGTTATTATATTTTATATACATAAAATCCGGTAAAGTACAATTATCTCATTTCCGTTTTTGTAGTGCTTTTTCGTTTTGTATTGCTTCTTAGATATTGCAATTGCAACATCGTTCTGCTCTTTTATGTCTTGAACGAATCTGTACATTAGTATATACCTGCATCAATCATTTTTATTTTCCTAGTTACGTAATGTGAATTATAACTTTGAATGCACAATTTTCGTTAATTTTAACGCTTTTATAGCAAAGTTCTCAAATAGAGACTGCGATACAGTGCAGAAACTGTAGCTTTAATTAGAAACTGTAAATTGTGTAGGAAAATTGAAAGAGTACCTGGTCAATGCTGTAACATAGTTCATTAGTCGATAAAGTATGCATACTGTGCGAAGGAGGAAGACAAAGGATGTGTCATCCAACCATTAAATTGATGTATATCCGCTGTCTGTGTCCACCGTAGCTATAAGCCACACTCTTAAACTTCGATCAGTATGACCTTTCGAATCTTTTGTATATCATTTCTTTCATGTACAAAAAATTCGGCAAAGGTGAATACTAAATATTAAAATGCCATATGTTATAAGAAATGAGGTGGGAGCATTTATATATCTTTAGTATTAATTAAAGCCAATGTTTTATCCCAGGGAAAATTGCGTCTTTTGCATTTTCTGAACTTTCAATATCTTGAAAAACTCGACAGTATCTCTTGGGTATTCGTGTTTTTTAATTTACTGCGCGCAATATTATAATATATCCCGGACTTCTTTTTTTTTACAATATGATTAGATTTCGCTCAGTTGAATAACAATTTAATAAGAGTCTTGGAGAGGAAGTGTCATACAATATCCCTTTAATTGTTTTCATATCCTATACACACCACGTACCATTGTAGATATGATATATATGCAATTTTAAAATTTTAATCCGCATTCTGAAACGATATTAAACTTCAACGAAGAACCGCAGAAATCATTAAGGACATCGCGCGGGGAGATTGCACGCGTTAAGCTCCGTCTTCTCTATCTCTTAATTGAGAGGAGCGATTTTCCGTATCGGAGCATGAAGTTATTTTAGAGGCAACATTTCGGATCGCGATATCACACGCAATAACGATCGCGAGTCGCGTATAAGTTTCGAGCACGTCATGGCCACACGCGCATAACAGCCTACTCTCTTTCACATCGCCAATTCCTTTTTAGCTTTCTCAGCGAACGAGAAAAGAAGTGTGCACCTTGTGAAGTACATGTTAGACTTGCTCTCCATCGAATTCCCGTCCTGATCCCTGTCCTCGATCTCGTCTGATCCTAATCGACATTCTTGAAGCTTTCGTCAAGACGCGGCATCGCGTACTCGTCTGTTTCGTCAGCCCGTTTTCGTTCTGCTCTTCATTAACGGTGATAACCATTAGCAGGCCTCAATGTGTGCGGTCGTATAGTGAGAAAACCAGATAGCATTAAATATTTCCTTCTGCAAATTGAACAATGCCGATATACGTAGGTCTATAGAGAAGAAATGTATAGTCGTTTACAAGAGTACATTGATTCACTGCTAGTACGTGATATTTTCGAGAATGGGAAATTTTCCTCTTTATGAAAATATTACGAATTCTCGGTAATGTGTATCAGTCGGACTCTTGCGTATCCAATCGTGTTTTATTCCCCCCTATGAAGCTTTACGTACGAAACGTTATATATACGTTGTTGTTCCTCTTTGCTTATACAAAGTAAACGAAACAAATAAACATACTCACACACATCCGCCACAGAAGACGCCACAATTCAGCGACAGTATTCTGTGTTCTAGCGCGCTAATAAAACGGGTGAAGCAATTGCAAATTCCCGATGAGGACTCCGCGGGTGGAGACTACTACCAGCTGACATACCCTAACTAGCGAGCGGGGTCCGCCGGTCCTCCTTTGAATGTCGACTAGGCAAAACCGATAACCGCACGCAGCCGATTACTGAGACACAGTAATAATAAAACACGGACGCGGACTTAACGCGTGAATGGTCGCGTCTTGTTAAAAGAAAAAAAAATAAGAAAAAAAGAAATTAAAATGAACTCGTCGCAAGTTTCTCGAGATGCTGATGGTCGGAAGGTGTATGGGTTTCGCGAGACAAGACGAAATAATTCATCGCGGAGAGAGAATGAGGAGAAAACGATGTTTTACTTGCTACATGATGCTCGTGGCGCGACCATTCACGAGTTAAAGACAGATATTGTCAAGATTGAAAGAGAAAAAGAAATGGATGATTGAGAGAGAATCCGAGCGATGTTAACGATAACATGTGTGGTGTTGCAACTGGGAAATCTAGCGGCTGGCTATGATACTGCGTCTGTGACTTTTGCTTAGGGTATGGCTAAATGAAAGAAAAGGGAGTGACATGTCGTGAAAAGTTGTTTTCAATATTTAGTGCGTTTCCAAGTTTATTCCAAAGTTAGAATAGTTCAATGAGTCTTTTTAAATTTTTAAAGGATAATCGCATCGCGATAATTGTTACTTAATATACCTTAAGTACATTCTCTTACGCGCAAGTCCTCTAGTCTAATAATTTTATACAGTAACGTTAATACCTGTAGGTATATTTTTCTAATCTTTTAACAGACTTCGTGTAATTATCATTCGTTTTAAAAACTTGTGCTGTGTTACGTGTCCTTCTTGTTTCGAGAGAGAAGTATTAATTTCTCTCCCAAGAAAAATATTAATATATACAAGTAATAACATAATCAGCTATCCCATCCCGCCCAATTTCTTAAACCGAACATAGATGGGAAAAGATGCTACCTCAAAAGTTCTCCCGCGAGATCGATCGGTCTCGTTAATTTACTCTTTTTCTTTTTTCTTAAGAGAAGTATAGCTTAACGTGATTTCACGATACAAGGCATCAGGTAATTTCTTCGAGATTACACAGCGCGTCCTTATTACAATCGCAAAGTATACAATTCTCTCAAGTATAATCGAGGTGTAGTCGAAGCGTAGTGCCGAACAGAGAGTAACCCGCCGACACGTGTAAACCGTTCGCCGTTTACAAGTCGTCTCGCTGCGTCCCGGTTACAATGCTGCGAGGACTCGCTTTGAGTGCAAAGCGATCCACCGTACGGAGGAGTTTGCGCGGCTCTCAGCGGTGTACCCGGCACTAAGCGAGCGCGTCTGGTGGCGTGGGTGATAGAGATTATTTTTCTAATTTCGTATTTTTCCAATAACGATGGTCGAGCAGGCCAAGTCCTTCCAAAATTGTCGTCCTTCCAAAAATCGTCGGCGGTTCAACGCTGGTTCCCAATCCCGAGTAGATGCACTCTAGTCCTCATTCTAGTCCTCCCAACGGCCGTCGTTTTTAAACGGTAACCATTGATACTATTTAATACGTATTACAGATACGTGGCGCAAAGGGTAGTCGTTTTAACACCCGCTACCAAATAGCTATTAATTAATCGTATACTCATTATAGAGAGCTTGTTAGGTGTAACCGCGTGGTGTAAACGCGTAGCTTCGTAGAAGAGAGTTGATGAACGAATAATCGACTCAATGTTACCCTTCCCTCCTTGTTTTGCCTCCCTTCGAATTTACCGTGAAGGAGAGAACAATGCAACTTTAAGCTGATACGCGTTTAACAATTACGTGATAACATTGCATTCCGTTAGTTTAAATAAATAATTCAATTAAATAATTCGGAGCAATCAGTTTTACGATCGTTTGCGACTGTCAACGGTCTTCGATCTTTCGGTTTTGGATATCCGCCGTTACAGTAAAGATGCATGTTCTCTTCGGTCTCTCGTCCACGAAATGTGTTTCTTTCCTGCCGTACGCGGAAATACCGTTATCTCGTATCTTCGATTCCTAACATGAGCGAAATACGATCGTATGATCGTGAATTCGATCCTTCTTTGAACGGATTTCATTCCCTCCCCAGAAAATAAAGCAGACTGATGCGCTTATATAGATACTTGTCTCAACGGTACGCGCTTAAGTTACACACTGGATTGTGGAACGAGGAAAAGAAATGGGCAATGTACCGCGATTACCGACACGCAATGATGACACGTATTAACGCAACGTACATACACTTATACTTAGCATAGTATACTTACGAGAAATATATTGCTACTATCTTGGGCTTTAAATGGCAGCTCGTTGAAGCGGCCTCCTCCCGCTTCTTCCTCGCGCAGAGAGTCCCTCCTCTCTTGCATTTGCCCTTTACCTTCTTTGGCTTGAACCTACGCTTGAACTCTTATATTTCCCAACTCTCCGTTGTGGCCAAAAAGAGATCAGCGCGAGCCGACAACGGCATTCTAGTATCTAACGAATCTCTAACGATATCCAGAAAGTCAGTCTCCTCAGGTGAACTTATCGGTCCTTTCTAAAATTGAATTAGCGACATTGGCCGCCGTCGTGCCGAACTATATTTCCGTCTACGCTTATATGCGCGAGTATTTATATCCGCAAGCGTGTACTCAAGTGTATCCGTAATTTGTAAGGATGGGCAACGCAAGGGAGAGAGAGAGAGAGAAAGAGAGGGAAAGAGAGAAAAGAGTGTGCGGTGTAGCGCCGACCAGTTCTAGAAGACGGAAATACGACGGCATTAATCATGACTGTGTATCGTACTTTTGTCTTCCTCGTATACGTACTATTGTAAGCATATATATCGATCTCCATTGCATTATTAAAACACACATTATTAAACACACTTCCTCTCGTGGGACTACTTGTTTTCTCTTTTTTTCATTTCATCTCCATCCGCGGTGCGGAAACGAGATTTAATAGGTATTTAGACCCGAAGACCCAGTTACGGAGATTGGATTTGGGTCAGTCGGAGGGTTGCTAACGTTAACTAGGAGCAAGCTCCTGATGCGACCTTGGCTGTTGCATAAAAAAAAAAGAAAAAATAAAAGACCGCGGTTTAATTTGCTCAACCGTGTAAACCGGTTTCCCCGGGTATGACGGACTCGTACCCACGTGGACGACCGAATACAGCGGCGTCGGTGCTCGTTCAAGGTTGAAAGATGAACGGAACGTGGGGTTGGATTGATATTGGCGGATCAATTGCGTTTCCGCCTTCGTTTGTACGCAGAGAATCAAAGGTAACCGCGGAAGCCGATCGGCACGACATCGTCGAAGACGTCGAGGGCCGAGAGCCAAACGGTGCGATTTCCTCGTTAATCAGAGCGTTACCAGTTAGCCGCGGGACGGTATTTTTCTGCTCCTCCTTCGTCGTTGGCGCGGATCTTCCAGTGCTTTTGAATTTTTTCTCGCGATGAAATGTTTACGCTCTTGAAGAGAAGCTTTGCTCGACAATGGAAAAAAAGAAAGAATAGGCTCTAATAGGCCCCGCGAGATGATCCGATCTGTTTCTTTGATGATTTTCTCCCTTCGTGTTCCGATGGAACAGTTCGTGTCTTGTAGAGAAGCGCCATACGACAACAATATAATTCCTTCTTGAAGAGAAACAGGCGAGCATGTAGCAATTTTCATTTTCAAAGGTGTTGCTCTCTCGGATAAGTCGCGCTCGCCGTAGCGTAAACGACTTATACGATGTAACTTCCTCGCGCGGTTCTACTGCGTAACGGTGAACTCTTTCGGTCTATTTACTAAAACCTCTCTCAGCGATAACTAGCCGCGGTCGACGACAGTAAATAGTGCCGCCGATGATCCTCGATCGAGTCGTTTGCATATTCCAAAGCTGCTAAATAAATCGAGGAAAGTAGGAATAAATCTGTCCCTTTGTGGCCGCTTCCAAATCAATTAGCTAAATGAATTTACGGTAACGATAAACGTTCGCCTATAAAAAACGAACAATAGTACTGAATACGTCTTGAAAGGCATTGGCGAGATCGGCCCTTCATTATCCGTGGCGTTTATTGCGGAACGTGAGCAGACGGCAAAGACTCAGCGGGTGCTCGACGAAAGGGAAAGAGAGGAATTCCCTGAGGGTGCGGGGATTCCGTGTAGACTGTTCGCGAGAGAACCGAGAAGTGCGTGCTCACCGTCGGGAACGAAAAACCTCGCGGAGCCTCATAAATCCCAGATTCTCGCCACCGGAGCCAAGTCGGCGGAAAATCGTGCCAGGGGTCGAAGGGGCGAGAGAGAGTGGCGAGGAGGGTAGACGATGCGACGGCTGTAGACCGTGGTTTTAAGGGCCAAGGAACGGCTGGCTGCAGGAGTATTGATCGTTTACCTCGCCGAAGACGGGTTCTTATTTTCGGTTCATAAATTGCTTTCTCGACAAAAAGGTGGACCTTCTGATGGGATTCTGTTGAAACGAAACCTTGTTTTAACGAGCGGAAATATCTGTCGATGATTTTCTCGATATCGTATTTAGTTGATGACCAGGCACTCGAAATTGATTCGTATATTAAATCGATGTTGTCTGACCGGCTCAGGTCGCATTATTTCTTAATTATATGTATATGTAAGGAGATGCGGCACGACCTAGTCAGACAGTATCGATTTAATATACAAGTCAATTTTCTGTACATCGAAAAGCTATTTACTGCCTGAAGTGGAGCTAGTCATTGACCTAGCTAACATTAATTTTAGCAGATCACAGCTGTCCAATTAGGACTGACAGTTGATGGAATATTCATTGCGTTGCACCTAATTGAGTTGGACGAGAATAGCATGGATTTAATAATTTATTACTCCTCTATCGCGTTAATTTCTTTACGCTTCTCACAGTAAATCTATCTGTAGCAAATTCCTGCACTGTTAAATTAGTGTCAAATTATACTCAATTTGAGTTATTTTTAACCATTCCTATAAAGCGCCACTGCTCCTACTCAATATGTTGTCAACTTAATTAAACCAATCGAGTTAAAATAATACATTTCGATACACATGGTAGTTAGTAATAACAAAATATTATTTGACTCAAAATAATAGTTTAAATTTTATCTTTTAATATTTAACAGCGTGGTGATATTCGTTAGCTACGAAATCCCAACTGGGAAATGAAATTTCACTTCAAACGTAAGTGTATAACAAGCGCAAAACGATACATCCAGGAAAAAGAAAAAGGAAGTCGGAAAACTTTCGACGACGAGTTTGGAAGTCAAGGTATCCCACGGGGAAGATCGGTATCGTTAACTCCGGGTATCGTGATAGTTCCCGCAGCTTTTTGCATTATCACCCCCACCGTCCTTGCGCTCGCTTCCTCCCCGCTGTCTGCAGCTGTTCCCCGAGCTGTTCCCCCTACCGTTCTTCCCTACCTCTCTCCGACTTCTCTTTCTCCTCTCTGCTCGTAGTGCACCGCGACGATATCGAACCGCGGCTCGTCGCCGTAGTGCGAGGTGCGCACGCGTTCCCGGTGTATGTCCCCTCGCCGAAGGGTTATCCTTCGTGATCCTGATTCCGTGTCTACCTGCCGGTGACCGCCGCAGGTCACTCCGGAGTCCGGAGTCGCGGCCCCCCTTCGGAACGCCGTCGAATCTCTCGCGCACGGGGGGCTTTCCTCGTGTGGCGTCATCGCGCTCGCGAGGGAGTCCCTCTTCGACGACGACGACGAGGAGGAGACCGTCCGCTCCTAGATACGACGCCTTAGCGAGCGGACGCCTCGCGCGACGCGCGAACCGGGTCTCCTAAACGCGAACAAGTGATCGCTCCGCTCCGAAAAAAATCCGCTTGACGTGCGTGCATGTGCATGTGTGTGTGTTGATCCAGTGGGTCGTGGGACAGTCGCGGGAGCTCTCGTTTTGCGGTGCCGCCGGGAAGCGCGAATCCTTGATCCACGGCCTGCCGCGAATTATGCGAGGTGACGTAGCGTGACGTTGAGTGTTCGGCCAAGTCCAGGTAGAGAAAAGGCGAAGCTCGGTCCCCTCTTCCTTTGTTCGCGACGCCGTTTTTCCGTGCCGTGTTCTTGGCCCTTATCGCCTCTCCCCAGCAGCGTCGTCGCTGTCACGTGAATCTTTCCAGTCCGAGATAGCGCGACGATACGACGAAGGTGTACCGCGTTATGCCGCCGCCGCCGCGAGGCCGCGGTCGTATATTTAACCGCATGGCATTAAGATTCGCAGTTTATTAATAGTCGCGTAAAATATAAACTCTCCGAGTCTCTCCGAGGGATAAATCGATTATAAACGGATTAACAAAAACTCCCCCGGTCCGTTTTAGAGATGCCGAAATTGCGCCGCGCGCGAAAGCTTCGATTAATTTAGCTCGTGACAGGACAGCTTGATTTCCTCCCGGAATTAAACATGATGAACTATAGATCTATTGAAAGAGCAACATATTCGGATTTTTTAAAAGAAACAGAGGTATAAAATAATTACACTCAGTTCGGTAATCGTTCAGTTCGTTGAAACGTGCACTCTAGCAGAAAAATAGCAGGCACTCCGGCAGAGATTTCGGTATAGGATAACTTTCACTCGGCGGAATGACTCAACTCCTTCCGAGTCCGGGTCTGGGATTGTTATGAAAATGAAGTGGAGAAAAAAGAGAGACGAGTGGAAGCGCTAACGAGCGAATTACGTCGGAGAGACGCGATAAATTACGGGAGGGAGCGGGAGGATACGGCGAGATAAATAAATTATCCTCGTTTCGAGAAACTAATTAAACAGAGGCGTAATTTTCCGGCGCGCTTAACTACCGCGTTCGATAATTTACAGCGCAAATAACCTGCGGCGAGAGATGAAAAAAAAGTCTCATTAGTCAACCCGCAAAATATTGCGTTACCGCTACCCGAGCGGCGATCTAGATCGCGATCCGTGTATCACGCTCGCTGGATTTCTATTTTTCTTTTTCCTCCCTCCCGCGCGAGTCCCGCGCGGCCTTTTTCTCCCCCGTTCACCTGTCCGTCCAGGTCCAGGTTTCCGTTTACGTTTTACGGGTTTCGTCGTTCCGTTGCAGCTTTATTCGCGAGCGTCATCAGCGAGCGGACGTACCCCCGTACATCAAAGGAACCGCTCGAGTTCGCGTGACTTCGCGCGAGGATTGCGAAACGCACGCGCGTAATTCGCGTCTCGGGAAAGTGATCGCGGCAACTGCATGTCTGCCGAATTACTCATCGTCGCGGAGGCATGGCACTTCGCTTCTGACCCTGCCGCGTGTTCTCTCCTTCTTCTTGCCCCCCCGTCGACGGTAAAACCGCGACGCATTCCGTCCCGTCCCGGCTAAATATGCCCGTCCGTGCTCCATCCTCTATTTACATTGTCCCGTTCCTGCGGGTGAAGCTGACTGAAGCTGACCGGCGCGGCGGACCGTCACGTTTAGCGATACGATAAACGCGACCGCTCTCGAGGATATCCCCCGCGAGGAAACCAACTCCTGTTCTTACTCAAGCCAACATCGAGAGCTCCCGGGAAGGCTGAACGGGGTCCTCGCGCTGAGAGAGACTCGTTAAACGCGCGGCCAATGACCCGCGCGCGATCGCCAGGAGGTGACGGACGATCCGGTTGAGGAAACCGGGCCGAGGATGGCCTCCTCGTCGACCGAGGCGTCGAAGGGCGCCCGGAGGCGCACCACCGGCCTGCCGACGCGCGTCCGCGTCCCCGCGAGCCTGGAGAACGGCACCGAGGATGGACGCGACGACTCCGGCCTCTCGTCCGAGAGCTCGACGCCCACGAACGGATCGCCGCCACCGCGGCAACCCAGGGCGCCGAGCAACGGCCGGATCATCTCCACGGGCATCGGCGTCGCGGCCTCCTCCTCCTCTGCCGCGGCCTCTTCGCGCGCCAAGAATAGTCCCGGAAGGTAGTGCCTCTCACTCTGCCTCTCCCTTTCGGAAGAGCTCAGGCTCTTCCCTCAGATGTTTCCGAGTAGCGTAGGAGAGATGCGAGATAGCGAGGAAGCGCGGAAGATTAGGTGCCGCGCACGCTCGTTTTCTTTTTTTTATTGGGATAGCGTGACTGCGATGAGAATTCTGATAATGCGCGAATACGCTACTTCCTGTTGGCTCCCCGCTGGGTTACATTTGCTCGCAGAAAGCTCTCGCTGCTTGTTATTTATGTACGACACGTGCAATCCTCGTTTCTACATGTAATTTATTTCTTCGAGATGCGGCACGATTAATTATCATCCGTTCCGTCAAATCGTCACGCTCCTTTTTATTCCATTTTAGAGAATAGCATGGGATAGATGAAGATAACGAATGAATTGATCAGGTACGTCTTTGCGTAGCTAGCAGACCATTTTTAGGATTTCGGTATAATTGCTGGAAGCACCGACTCTTCCCCCACAGAAGTTGTAGAGCTCCCCCTTCCTAGAGCTGCGGTTCAAGGAGAATTCCGGCGTTTATAATAAAACGCGTGGAAATACATGGATTTCGCTGTTCTTGTTTCAGAATCGGAAGCGACAGGATGTCAAGGCTGTTACGCAGCAGATCGGGAACGGAATCGCCGCGTTCGTTAGACAACATGCGAAACCGTCAAGTTTCTAGTCCTATGAGAACGTCGGGAAGTGTAAGTCACGATCCTATGCTCAAATCAAACTCGATTTATCGGAAGCGATTATATATATCCCGCGGCGCTGATTGCAGATGTCATCCTCGTGCGTCGATTCCGGAGACGAGGCCAGCCTCAGGATAGACCGCGGCACGTATCAGTACATGTTCCAGGACATCGTCTCCATAAAGACGATGCTCCTGAAACTCAAGCGAGTCCTTCAGGAGGTACGACGCGTGCATAACGCACGCTTGGCATTTTCACCTTCGCCAGAATTTTGCACGTCGCTTCTCGCGATTATCGTCCCCCGTATAAATGTGTTTCGCGCGTTTTGCACGCGGTGTTGAAGCGACTTGAGAGTACGCTCGAGCTCGCCTTCGGCTCGCGCCGCACAGACGTCGTTCAACCGCAAGCGTTATATTCCGTTACTGTACACGGTGCCTTTATGTTTTTTGCTCATTTTATTAACACGATCTTTTTTATTTTTCATTTTTGTCGTCGTCCTTCCTGATTTTGCGTCTCAAGTCAGGAGAGAACGATTTGACGAGGGTACGTTGCATTGATTTTCTTTATACTTTATACACATTTTATCACTAATTTACGTCATCTTATTTGCATGCATATGTGTGTATTTATTTCGTTATTTTACCTACACGGGATCGAGTAAAAATTACGCACATGAAAGCAATTACGCAATTACGAAAAAAGAAATATGTGAAAATTATAATTACAAGAAGATATTACAAGACAAAAAGTACATGAAAGTTGCAAGAAGTAGATTTAATCCTCTCGCTGTAACATTATTTTACTCGGTCTTGAACAATGAATTATCGCCAACGCTAAAGATAAATGTACAAGCTACTAATATCTGATATTGATTTGTTAGACGGAAACTCTCAACCCATTCGATAATCCGAAGGTGAGTGTACGTCACGTCCTATAAAAGAAATTTGCTCGAAAAGTAAATCTAAAATAACTGCTCAATTGAGGGTACGTTAAGTTAGATTAAAAATGACGTTGTCGATATCGCAGAATGGCCTCTTCTGTAACCTGAACGAGGATGGAGGTAACACGATCGACGTGAGTACGTCACCAGGCAGCGGCGGTAGCAGTATCGCGGACGAACTGGCGGATCTAAGGCGGCAGGTGGTGTTCCTTCAGGGGCAGGTGGAAGACCGAGATCGTACGATACAAGTGCGGGATCGTACCATCGAGCTACTTGAGGTAAATAACGAGGTAAATCTCACTCGCGATTTAATCGTACCGCTCTGTACCGCGAAAAGCTCGCTCCGACGGAGGTTTCTTCTGATCGGTAATCGTTATCGAGCGAAGCGAATTGCTCAAGGAATGACAATCGCATATTGATCCTCGCAGCTCCAGATGTCGAAGCTTCAAGGCCCTAAGAACGGCGACGTTCAAAGCTGTACTCTGCCGACGCGCAACAACAACGTCTCCTCCGTGGACACTTCTAACGCCGCCACGCAAACGGAGAAGGTATTGTTTCCTCACCTGATCGAATCTTTCGATCCGTTTATTCTTACCTTACGCCGTTTCGATTCTTTCTTTGTATTGGTACGATCGTAATAGCCGCTCTTGTTTCGCGCGATTGCATTTGGTCATTCGTTGCTACTATTAATGTTATCTTATCGCCGCGCTCTCGATTAAAAGGAAATTGTTTGATTGCGTCTGTAGACACGTCCAGTGTCGGCGGGACCCTCGCTCCTACAGTCACTCCCGCAGGACGGTGTTATGGGGCCTCTCGTTAGGTGAGAATTTGTCCTTTTTTATTATATATAAGTCTTATTCTTATTACACGCTTAATCATAATCTTCGTTCAACATACATTATTTCATGCGATTAATACCATCATTGGTCATCAAAAGTTACATTTACACGAATTGCGCTTATACTACTGACACAATCGCGTTTTAAATATTTTCTCTATCATATGTGCATCATAAAATAATAATGTTCTTTTTGCTGCTCTGGTCCCGCCCTTTGCTCGGGTGATTCCACGCGATGCAGCTTCAGGATCGGGAAGGTAGAGTGCGTCAGTCTGTGTGACTTGCTATTGGGATATGTACTCCTCTCTGCATTTAATGTCCTCATATTCATGCACCTCTTCTATTTTCGTGGCACTTGTTTGACAGTCCGTTGTTAATAATTGCGTTCGCATTTTGCATGGGAGTAATCTGACTTTTCATTTGCTTCTCAATTCCCGACTAATCGACCGAGACAAATTTCGTCAGAGCAGATTAATTTTAGGTTCCTGCATTTTGTTATAACAATTAATAAATTCAATCATTTTACGATATAACTAAAGTTTAGTAGCTTTATATTGTACATATACTCTTGTACCCCTTTTTTATTTGCGAAAGAAAATAATCGACTGATTGCATTTTCGAACGTGTCTAAAGGTCGAGAAGAGCCTAATTTTTTATTGTAAAAGTGATTTAGAGATAATCTTTAGCAATACGTATGTAAATTGTAGATTTTTGCTTGTCATTCTCATTTATAAAACCAACGTTCCTGGCATGTTGTAATAACATACGTTTGTTTTCGTTTCAATATTAATTATTCAATGTCATAATTACACCTTGACATTCCCAATTCTTTGCGATAAAATACTCGATTTATAATCCGTAATGTTTCACGCTGCCTTGAATAGCCGTGTGCGGTGAGTCTTGAATTCTCTTTGTTTGATCAACTCAGAATTCTCGAATACGAACTTTTCCTTACTCGACGTTCTCCATCTTCGCGATTTACTTACACTGATAACTTGTCGTTTGCAGTTGGAGTGACTCGTCGGACCGTCAGCGACCATCACTGCTCTCCGAGCTTAACTCCGCCGGGAGCCATCGCAAGCCAATTGAACGTTTACCTCATACGCTAAGACTCCGTCAGGAACAGACCTCGACACGTCGCGTCAACGCGCACTCGAGAAGACACTCGTCGGAGTGCGTGTCCGGCTCGCCCACCAAGCCAAAGGACTATGCGAAACCACCGTGCGATTTGAACGAAGCGGAGCAACGCGACACCAAGATAGAAGGAAACACGGTCAAGTCCCTCATTCCGACACCTAGAAAACTGCGACTTTAACGACACATTAGTTATATTAATTTTCTTTGCGTATAGTAATGTTTTCTTTCGCTCCAGACGTCCGTGTCCTTGAAGTACAAAAAACTTCGTAAGACACACCGATCGCAGTCTTACAAACAAATCATTCGATTCGCTTGAGATATTTATAATTTTTTATTCAGTAGATCTAAACGCCTACATCGAGAACGAGTCTTCAATCGTTTCATATTATAAGTTGCAATAGCAACGATCGTTAGATCGTACGCCGATTGAAAAGCATTTAATTTATATAATTATTCGATCGTGTTTCTGCCAGGCGGTTTTCGACCGATTCGGACGTCCAAAACATCGTGAACGATCTTTCGTTATAGCTGCCCGTACTCGTAATTAGTTCTCTGCACGGCATGCGGCATGACGTTCACGTTCTATGCGTTAATAGCGTCGTTTGTGTGTTAACGATGTCGTTTATGCGTTCGTCTGACATACCACCGTATTTATGTAACGTTATGCAGAGAGCATCGCGCAAAGTCATCTATTCCTGAGCGGGTATTTCGGGCGGCGTGTAATTCGTGCCCGCGCGCGTAATGGGTATGGGCACGCTTAATTCGTTAATATTAACGATACATTTCATTTCCTCACCTAAACGTGATCTCAAGTGCAAAATTAGGGATTAGCGAATTATCTGCATCACTAAATGACGATCGCGCTTTATCTGTCGATCTGGCGATCGATTTGGGACCTGCGCTTTGTACAAGTGTGGAATCTTCCTCCGCACGATCTTATCTCGGCGGCCGGAAACGAAAGTCCTATATACATTTTTAGTTCGAATGAAACTTTAATTGCAATATTGATCAAGTGCAAGTAATTTTTGTAATATATATAATTTATTGTAAATATAAATGCAAGAAATTAATTTTAAGCGTAATATACAATTGCAATCGAGAAAATTAATCCAATTTTGCAAAGAGGTGAAATTTAGAATCCATCGATATATCCTTTGGACGCAAACGTACGTAACGTCTCAGAATCTATAATCTTTATGTACATACAAAAATCTGTTTTCTCGAGAAAGAAAGATTTTCTAAATACACGTTATTTATTACTGCGCGTTTATCGAGCAAATTTTCTCTTTACAGCTAGCTCGCTGTGATCTAACAAAAATCAGACACGATTGATCATGGTTTAATAATTGTCACAAAAAGCGTTCGTATTGTGATTCATTTGTTCTCGTCGTTCAAAGATATCACAAATACGTTTGGATAATTTTAAGAGTTGCACGGATGTAGCTCCAGTTTGTGAATACATCTCGTGACAAGTCGGATTACATACGATCGTAATTAGTGAAATCAGGGTATACTGTGTAAATTCCACACGTCGTTTTAATTTATTGTGTGCTTGGTTCGTACTTGGTGCTAGTAAGTTCGTATTCGATATTATAAATAAATTCATATATGATATTTAGACTCTCCTGTCTTTCGCGTAATCATACCGACTAGCAGTGCCAGGTAAACGTACTCACGAATAAGAAATGACGAGTTTGAACGTATATCTGTATTAGTGTACATAAAATAATATTCTAATGTATTTATTAACATTCTGCAGTATTATAGCAAAACATTTCACTGAAAATAAATACCTGGAAAATGACGGATGCCAGGAGAAACTAGATATTATATCATTGTATATTTATTTGTCCATATTTTCTTAATTTATATGCTGATTAGACGCGAAAATAAGAACGGAGGGAAAATGAGAGAGTGAGAGAGTGAAGAAGAAAGAGAAATATATAATATATATAAATTATGAAATCTCATTAATTTTTTAAGAGATATATAATAAAACAAAATGTCGAGACTATAGGGAAATCTTAGCTTTTCCGCAGGATTATCTTCGCAAGATGCAGTCAAGTATTTATAGGAATGTATACTGAGTAGTTCAAATCCACTTACTATTAATAACGAATACAAATTAATAGATCTGATATGGAATAAGTTAAATGGCAATTTTATTGGTATTACGAAATCGACATTGATGTTAATCGTCCGCCACGGCTGTTACAATCTCCGAAGAGCGAGCCTGCGACTAGTGCGAAACATTTCGAAAGCTGCAAAGCTGCAAATTTTGTCGCATCGTATAAAAGTTATGGCAAATAAAGAGCATACGTAACACAGTGATTACGTGTTTATTTTCCGCTATTACTGATATACTATTATTTTCACAAAAGTCGTAATGCAGATCGACTTGCACATCGATAAGTAAAGTTCTCTACGAGTTCATTGTTTTAAAGTTGCTTTGACGTAGCGAGATACACATTCTGTACTTTCTCTCCTCATAAATTTGATACGGCAAAAGCCTTGAATCGCGTATTATCAAACTGACGAGTGTCAACAATGAGTCTTGCTCTAATAGTAACTCTCTCTCTATCTATATATAAGAACAATGTGTACATTCGTATAGGTACGTGCCAATATTCAATATACATATTTTTGTCGCGGTGGTGGCTGACAACGCAGTGTGTTCCAGGGTAGCTTAGTTGGTCTTACATTTAGGACGCAATGGGGGATCTGAGCGCCGTGCCGCAGGAGAAGAGTATGCGCATTTTCTATATATATAAATATATTACGTATCTAACGCAAAACGTGCCTCAAGTTCACCCGCCGTCAACCGGAAACAATCCTAACAGTCGTAGATCATCTTCTGGAACGTTTGGAACGCGGCGAGATTTACACGTGGGTCGGCACTCTCCTCCTGGCGATCAATCCCAACGGCGAGATCCTCACCGATAACATTTACGATCTGTCCGGAGCTCATGAATATGACAATATATGTGATGTGACGCACAAGGAAGTATCGCCTCACATATTCGCCGTGGCTGCCCGAGCGCGCTACAGAATAGTTCAGAATCTTGGGAAACCCAGCCAGGTAAATCCGACCATCCGCGAAGAATCGATTTGCATTCTTCGTGCGCCGAATTGTTTTCCTCTGTCTTTTCAATTCGGAGCCGATACGAGCTCCAGGCGGTTCATTCAGAACTGTTAACAGAGGAGGACTTTAGTAAAGGAGGTCCTTAATTAATAACTGGTTGAGGAGTATATCGTGTACTCGAATTGAATACAACTCTCTCTGTGCGAGTTATCAACCGGATTGATTTTGTTCATTTATTCCGTTTTTCTCTGTATTCGCTACATAAGTACATTTGTGAATCTTTTCCTGCGTTCTTCGCAAAGGTGATAGTCTTGAGTGGAGAGACCGGAACGGGAAAGACCTTCAACGCCTGGAAGGCGCTGAAATTCCTGACCAGAAGCATATCCCCCGACGCCCGTGAGAGGCGAGACGCGGTTTGCGGTATCGTGCGGAGGATCTCGGACGCCTGCCGTTTAATATCAGCCTTCACAACTGCGCCCACCGAGAGGAACGATGTCAGCTCGAGGCACGTGCAAGTTGTGTGGCTCGAGTACAAATTGGGCGGCATTTGCGGCGCGACGGTATCCTCCTACCTCCTGGAAAGGGACCGAGTCACGAGGGGCTGCTGCAATTTTCAGATTTTTGGTCAGGTGAAGGAGCGCCTCAGCTATAGCCGCGCGAAATTTATTAACGTTTCTGTTAATCCGATCCTTTTGCTAAGCATCCCTTTTGCGAAATCCACTTTAGATGATGACTGCGGTAGCGAGCATAGAGTTCGCCGACACCGCATTGTCGAGGGATAGGCAATACTTCATGCTGAGCGACTTGGATTCCCCGAGAGCGCGGGAGTTGCACGAGGCCGGCTACCGCGAGACCCTGAGGGCGATGGATATGCTAGGATTTACGGAGAATCAGAAGAAGGACATCTTTCTCGTTCTCTCCCTGCTCATTCACATGGGTGACATACAGTTCGAGCAGGAGGACGATCACTGCAGAATTAATACCTATGATCGACGTATGTAGATCAACGACAATTATTCTACGTTGATAAGTCCACGTGGACAAATTGCGCGCGGCGAGAACGCTCCTCCTTTTGATAATAAGCGGCGTAATAGCGAAAAGCAAAAGTTCAGCAGATATCACACGCGATTTTCAGAATCTAGAGAAGCCCTGAAGAACACATGCCGACTGGCCAGCGTCAATGAAGAGGATATCGTCGCGCTGCTCACGTCCACGTTGATAAATCCTCAAGGTACTCGGCGCCGACACATCGCGTGCCGACGTAATCTCAATACGAGCGATGCCTGTCGCTATCGGTTGCACAGCATCATCCGCCACTTGTACGATCTTCTATTCCAATGGCTGATCAACTCCGTGAACGAGATCCTGTCCGCTCGTTTATTCAGCGAACGATTGGGTATTAAAGATATATGTTTTCCTTGCATTATAGTAGCAATAGTAACGCATTTTAAACGATGAGAAAACGATATCCCGTTGTCCCGTAAGAAAAGGTGTGATTTTTATCAATGCCGACCGATACTTCTCGCGCTTCAGGAATATTGGATATCTTCGGATTCGAGTGCTTTGATTCGAACGGCATCGAGCAACTTTCTGTTAATTATGTCAACGAGAGATTGCAGCAGTATTTTGTGGAAAAGTACCTGGTGTCCCACCGGAATGAACTGGAAAAGGAAGGCCTCATCGGTGACGAGGAACCGTCGGAAATCGGGCGATCGTACGAAGATCGCTTGAACACGATCGAGAAATACTTGTTCACTACTCTAAACGATGTAAATGTTTCTTAGAGATGTAACAAACAAATATCTATTAGGAGCAGAGGAGTTAACGGTGAACATTTTCTCGTCGCAGATGTGTCTATCGACGGTTCCGAACAGCTGGTCCACGTTAATGCGCCAAGTGTGCGCTAAGAGTTGTCCCGTAACGAGGCGATTTTTGAAAGTAAAGAATGAAAATTTCGTTGTACGGCATTACAGCGGTGCCGTGGAATATTCCGTTCGCGATCTGCTTTCGAAGAATACCGACAAGGTAAGCGAATAACAGCCGGATAGTGCAAAAAGTCTGTCGCCTTTTCAACAGACTCTTTGCATAGAATAAAGTTGAAAAGATTGAATTATTCTTTGAAAAGGAGATTGAACAAATTTTTTTCTAATAGTTATAATGCATTCGCAGATTCCGGACGAGATAATCGCGACGTTCAGCGTGAGTAGGAACAAATTTCTGTATTCCTTAATCAACAAAAGTAAGCCGTATCACGACGGAAAAGCGAAGAAACCTACGACGCTTTCCAAACTGCGATATAACGTGGACTTGTTGATAGAAGAGTTAAACAAATGTGACGCGCATTATGTTCGCTGCATTAAGCCACAGTATAGTATTTTAACGTTAGTACGTAATCGAGTTTACTTTTTTATGCAATAAAAAAAAATGCTCCCTGCAGGCGGATTAACATCCACGAGTGGAACCGAGACGAGCTTCGCAAGCAGTTGGCTGACACGGGTATTCTTGACGCTTTGCCCCTGGCCAGGTGCAGATATCCGATCCACTTTGTCTACAAAGATTTCCTCAGACGCTACAATAGGAAACGCGCGGGTAAAGATCTGAAAAAATTTTCAACGTTAAGGGCCGATTGTTCCAACCTATTGGTAAGCTACCTGATAGTTAAATCATATGTCTATCTTCGTCCAATGTAAAGGATAAACAAAGACATACATATGATTTAACTATTAGGTAGTTTACCAACAGGCTGGAACAACCAGCCCTAAGTCTATATATATTCGCTAATTTGTTCCTCCGTAGAAACCTGCGATTTACGTACCGTTTGCAAAAATATACTGGAGTCGTCCCGCCTAACAATGGATGACGATAACTCATCGGTTTATTACGGGAAACGTTTGATTTTCTTGAGAGAATCCATGTTTCTGCGATTAGAATCAGCCAGAAGGCGATATCGCGCCGAATGTGTCAAGAAGATAGAATCTTTTTGGATAAAGCACAGCAAGTATCTCTTTGCACGTATAAAGGAGTTCATATTTTCTTCATGTCGACCGGTAAACTTTAGAGCGCAACGAAAACTCGATTTACTGAGAAAGATAAGCAGTGTAGAATAAAAAAAAAAGATAGAATATAACGCATGCACCAAGTTACTTAAATTTCGTTGTACAAATCAATGTTTTCCGGTGAAGAGATTTTAATTCCATGTCGGAAGACAAATGATCTCGTCGTCATAGATTATAAGAAGAAATTCAAATTTGTTTTATTATCTTTGCGCAGATAAATATACGCAACAAAGTGTGGAGGCGGATGTAGCTGATGATGTTCGCACAATCGTTGACACAAATATTCGAAATAAGTTGATTGAGAATTCTCAATCAAAACGTGAACAAGTCGTGCCTATATTAGGAATAAACTTATACGTAAAAAAGCTAGCTATAATGCAGTCGCAAGATAGAAAAGATAATACGGCCAATAATGCTAATAAAGCAATCGTTACAGTCGATACTCGACACGAGAAATCCCAATTCGAGAAATCCTTGATGGAATATGAGAACGCTGTACCAATACAAGACATTCCGCGTGTCGTGCCAGGAGAGCTGGTGATAAAAGTAGCAAAAAACACCGCATATGTATTGCATTGGTTGGATGGTGTAAATAAAGCGATAGATACGAAAAATATTAAACCCTCAATATTAGAACTGCTGCGAGAAGATCAGGATTACCAATCAGTTGATGTCAATTGCAGTAAGGAAATTCAATTACGAGATGCATCGCAAAAATCCTCAAATAGTAATAAGTTTCGTAATCGAAACAGATGTGAGAAGATTTCCGGATGTTATGACGAGGCAAGTAGCATTAATAATATAATATACTTTATATATGTTTATATATATGTATAAAACTCTTATTTAGAAGGAAGATATACACGTCATACAATACGGCAATTTTACGCTATTTTACAAAAATGGAATTTTAAGTCGACGCCGTCTGGCAAGGGTAAATATCATAAATTGGAACTATGAAGAAAATTATAAAATTAACAAACGTGTTTTATTATCTTTTAGCTGCCAGTTAAAATACATACTGGTCTCAAGCATGTAATCAATACGGAGTTACCACAGGGTCTACAGGATTGTCTTTAAAAAGAAGATCTGTATAAATGTAACTCGTAAGATTTAGGAGAGTCCCCATACTCTCGCCACACTGAGCATATATACACATACAAATAATTTTTACATAATTTATAAAATTAAAAAAAAATTTCATTTAATTTAAGGTAAAAAGTTTACGCAGAAACTTTCAGGAACTTCTTTTGTCTCGACTGACGTGGAGAGGAATTCGCGTCATAGAAAATAAAAAAAGATTAACGAGATGCTAATAGAGAGATTGGCATCTAAAAATCATATAAACATAAAAGCAGTTTCGTGAAAGAGAAGCAATGACGATTTCTTTGAGTTTTAATTAATATAAACGGTTTCTACAGCTATAATGAATACAAAATTAATAATTATGACAATACTCGCTGTACACGTAACTCTAAGACGTTCGGATAAAGTTTATATATTAGTCTTTATGCATCAATTACAGACAAACATTGGCCAAATTATAAAAGTCATAAGGTCCCTTCTTTTTATCTTTAATCCCAAGTAATCTGCGCGATGCGACTAGAGCGAGAGTGGCTTGAAAGTCGCTCCTTAGAATTTGATAATTAGCTCTTAAACTGACACGTCTTAAGTTATTGGGTGGAACCGGACGACCACCAGCGAACGCAAATCTGTAATCATATTTAAATTATATAATAAAAATATTACGCATTTATGTAGCCATTTGCCTCGTTAATTTGATGATACGCACCTTATCTCGCGTCTTGGTCCTCTCAGGGTAGAATCCGGAAACGCCGTTTGTCGATCCCATAGCTTTCCGTTGTTAAGAAATGGTCTGACTTCAACGCATTTCATCTCGCCTCTAACGATGATGTTAAGAAATGGTCTGACTTTAACGTATTTCATCTTGCCTCTAACAATGATAGGCAGTGCGCTAGTTTTCTTCTTTCTTCTTTCTTTTGCATTATCATCACGATTAGCGAGTAAATAAGGTAATAACGAGTCTCCATAATGTTCGATTAAAGGGGTGAGGTCCAAAGAAGGACCTTGCGATCTCACGAGAGCACAAACGGTTAACTGTAATAATTACAAGAAAATTAATATAGGAGCAACACCCACACATAGGGATTTGAATAATATAATATCGATACTAACGGCTATTCGCTGCCAGATAATTGAACCAGAGGAGGCATAATAATATAAAATATTTTGTATGGAAAGCGTGTGTGCGGGCTCGTGTTGGAAAAATATAAAAGGCTGAATGCTCGCTAATAATTCCACCGACATTATCCTTTTCTTGTAGAGATCAATGCTTTCCGTTTCACTCTTTAAAAGCACATTCTCCAATGTTGGTATGTATCTAATTGGTTTATAAATATTCAAGGAATTAGTTTTTCATAAAAATATTTTGAAAAAATGTGCAAGACTTTTTTAAAATTTCGTATTACTTGTCGGCAATCGACGGCCAGCGAAGCATCAATTTGAGCACGCAATCTTTAAAGAGCACTTCTAAATTCGGATGTATGAAACTCTGACCCAACAGCAATTCCAGCAATAACTCCGTTAATTTATCCACCTTTGAGCGAACAAAAAGATTAAAGATATTTGCAAATATCTGGATACAATTTACAAGATGCGCATAATTATATTGTATTCGTTTACCGAAACTAAGTGATAGGGATAGACAGCTTCGCTGTTACTAGCAATGGCAATTATGAGTTGACACGTCCGCGTGGAAACACGTGTATATTGTGCGTTATTTGAGATTACCATAGACCTAGCGATAGACATCAACTTGTCGACGACTCCTTCGTCGCCTAAATGCACGTTGGTAGCACAGTCATTAAGTAAGACCTGGCAATATAAAAAAAAAACATTGTTTAATATTATTTAATAATAATAATATCAAAAAATATTTTATATCAACATGTATATGTATTTCTCTGTACCTGAAAGGTCTTTTGCGAGCCATTAAATAAAGTTTTCAACGCACGTTTGGCATAATTATGACGTGCTTCTGTAAGCTTCTTATCACATATTTCAGATTCTAGAAAATAAGAAAAAAATGCAATCAAATTAAAAGATTGTATCGAAATTAGCAGCAATTTCAAATTGAGATTATGATTTATCAAATTCATATAAATTGAAAGACTGATAAATCATAAAAATGTGTCAACTTTTAAAGAACTTGCCTTGCAGAAATGGTACGTTGGTTTGCGACAGGCATACTGGATCATTCATTTGATTAGTGAGATTAACGACAGATTCGCTAGGTACATAAACTTTCGCTTCGGTATGATACTCCGGCATGGATTCTGACGCACCAAAAACCGGATCAGCATCACACAAGCTGGTGATTACCGCATTTACATCCATGGATGTCAGGCGTCTTCTTTTACTGTGTCTCAATCTCGTAACACATTTCTAAAGCGGAACGAGCAACATCATATGACAAACAGCGTTATAAGTATTACTCTATTAACCCTTCAAGGTCCTATGCCAATCTGAATAAAGGGTTAAGTGTCGAATAGGAATCTTATTGTATTTACATGTAGAATTTCTCGCAAGCGATAGGAAGCATCTTCGGATAATCTCTTTAAAAGTGGATCTGGCAACGGATGCATGCCTAGTTCCTCGCCGATGGTAGAGATCCATTCGGTGCTGAGCATGGCGTACTTCCTCAAATTATTGTCACCTGTAATACTGCTGGTACCTGCATCTTTGTTGTTGTTATTGACGAACGAGCTGCCGTATGCCATAGATGCTTGATTCAACAGCTCCTTCATGATCTCCGCTTCTTCGTGTCCACGCAACCTAACTCGAGCCTGTCAAATTTACGCGAATACTTCGATCAGCTGTATATAATACAAGCAAAAACAATGCTTTACAAATTATGCACGTCACATTCGAAAGTCGTAGTACTTCTGAACGGAATTACCTTATCTTCACGAAACGTATCGCAGCGAATTCCATGCAGCGTCCACAATGATATTAAAAGAAATCTCGAGCTTAAATATAATTGCTCAGAAAATGCAGCTGCGCGGCACTTTATATTTTTTTGCGGTTAAAATAAAATAAATGTACACTTGGAGAGTTAGCGAGAGAAAGAAGAGAAATTATTGAGTCTAAGAGAGCTTCTGCTTAAGAGACTTTTGTACGTACAGGCCGGTATATTTTAATTCGATAGACGATAATAACAAACGTTTTCCTGAGATGATTATGTTCGATTACGCGACCTTTTGAGGTTAGGTTAGGCTAATGAATATCGAGCAACCTGCAACTATCGGAACGATATCTACCGGCGGTAACGTAAAGAGGTAATCTGACTCTCTTTCTTTCTCTGCTGCACTGCGTTGTACTTTCAAAGTGCGATAGATATTTAATTAGAGTTGGAAGGAAAAAGAGAAAAGGTGAAAAGTGCAGAAGGTACAGTTATAAGGAACAAACATTCTGCCTCTCTCTTTCTTCAAGGCAAAAATAAAGGCGGGAGACTCAGCAGCACGTTGATGGAAAGACAGGAAGCAGAAAGCAGAATAATAATTTACAGGGAATGACAGGTCGACGGTTTATTATCGTTACGTACGTATGTTTTATGTTTACGTTTTACCGTTATATACGTGTAATGCTAATTGCGTTTAGTTGTAAACACGCAATTCCAATTTGTTGAAGATCATTTGTTGATGATCTCCGAAGACAATCAACGAACCAGCTGATCAATGAAGACCACGATCTGGGTGAGATATGTACAACAAAAATAAATCGTCAATTCTTTACGTTTCAGGAAAAGCTTCGCTTAAGGGGAGAGATGCAGTAGAAACTCCTAGAGATACAAACGCTTTTACGATCTCCTGAGTAGCAGGTTTCAAGGGGGAACACAGAAATGGAACCCCCGCAGGAATTTCCATTTCCCTTCCCGGCGTACGAAATTCAGAAGCGATTTATGAGAGAGCTCTACGGTTGCTTGGAAAGCGGCAAGCTGGGTCTCTTCGAAAGCCCGACTGGGACTGGGAAGTCGTTGTCCCTCATTTGCAGTTCGCTCAGATGGCTGGTCGATCACGAGGGTCGAAGGAAACAGGAGTTAACTTCGACGATCGCGGAGATAGACAGCAAAATCAAGAGCTGCGAGAAGCCGTCGGATAATTGGTTTACGGTGCAGACGGAGCAGATAGAGCTTAATGCTAAGAAACAGCCGTTGCAGGCCAAGCTAAATGCGCTCCTCGAGCACGAAGGCGAGAGGGAGAAACTTAAGAAAATGGTTGAATCAAAAAAGGCCGCGCGAACGAAAACAACTGGAAAAATAAGGCAGCAACCCACGAAAAAAGCTCTGGAGTCGGATAAGACTGAGGAAGCGAACTCTGATATCTGTGACGTTGAGAAGGATCTTATCTTGGAGGATGGCTTGTCGAATTCGGAAAGTTCTGAGGAGGAAGATACGAACGAACCGTTATTTCAGAACACCAAGATTTTCTTCTGCTCCAGAACACATTCACAGTTGACGCAGTTTGTCCATGAATTGAAGAGGTCTCCCTACTCTCAAGACGTTTCTGTAGTACCGGTCTCGTCGAGGTATCTCTTATTTGTTTTTAATATCTCAATGTCTATCGCCTTGCTGTTTATTAACATTTTATTATTTTATTTCAGACAAAATTACTGCATCAACAAAAATGTCAAGAGATTGAAGCATATCAATCTGATTAACGAAGCCTGTCTTCAGTTGCAAAGAAAAAAGACTACCGTTAAGAAGGAAAAGGACTTAAAGAGATCAAAAGTCGCAAGCGGTTGCCCCTTCATCCCGGGTGATCAGAAACTGCTAATGGCTGAGGTTCTAACAAACATTCAAGATGTCGAGGAGATAACGCAAAGAGGACAGGAAAGTAACACTTGTCCATATTACGGCTCGAGAAAATCTCTGCAGAATGGACAGTTGATATTGGTGCCCTACAACTCAATTCTTCATAAGAACACCAGAACCAGTTTAGGAATAGACTTAAAGGGAAATGTATTAATAATAGACGAAGCTCACAATTTACTGGATGCCATCGAAGGAATGCACAGTTCTGTAATTACCGGGAGAAATTTGCTCCACTGTTACAGTCAGCTGTCGCAATATCAAAAAAGGTGTTGCTGCAGTGTTATACTTCTTCTGATTGTTATTAAAATGTTAGATAAATTTCTGACTGAGAGTAATATGATTGCAGATTTGAGTCTTTGTTCTCTGCTAGAAGCGTGATGTATCTAGGCCAGCTAAGTTTTTGCTTGAAGAAGCTTCTAACTCTCTTTGGAGCAACAACGAAGTCTCATCCCGGTGACGAGATCAACAAAACAATAACACCGAGATTATACAAAATAGAAGAGTTCGAAGTGCTTACGGAGATTGATACAGTAAACGTATTCAAACTACTGGAATTTGTTAAAGCTTCAAAACTCATTCATAAGTTACAAGGATTTGTCGAGCAGTACGGCAATAGCATAAAGATCAATGAACAAAGGATAAAGAAATCTGGCGTAACAGAATTTTTAAACTCGATTAAAAGCAATGATGTACCTTCTCAAGAAACTGTTAGCGTTACGGACGCGCCAAGTAACAACGAAGAACAGACGAGCAATCCATTAATGGCAATCTTAAGCTTCTTGGAGTGCTTAAAGAGCAGCTGCGCGGACGGCAGAATATGTGTTTTACCTAGCACTACTGTTGGACAAGGAATTATAAAATTTCTATTGTTAAACCCAGCAGCACATTTTCATGATATCGGTGAGAGCGTATTAAATACTTACTTGAAACTTGGTATATGCTTTCTCGCTTTTATTAAGTTTATTTTATTGAATACTTTGAATTTTTGTATTCCAAATGTAGTGAGAGATGCCAGATCTGTGGTATTAGCCGGTGGCACAATGGAACCAATGTCTGAATTCATAGATCAGTTGTTCTTAATGGCAGGTGCTACACCAGACAGAATTATGACATTTTCATGCGATCATGTGATTCCTAAGGGAAATATTATATCCAACGTCGTAATGCGCGGTCCAACTGGAGTTGAATTTGAATTTAATTTTCATAATCGACAAGATACAAGATTGGTAATAGAATCATTGTTATTTCTTCGATTACCGTATGATTTAGAGAGATGTATATGTAGACGTCATTTACACATATATAGAAATCTTAACATTTTAAATTTAGTTAGAATATTTACAGAGATTGATGCTTTGTTTTAGCTGGATGAATTAGGTAGAGCACTATTAAATTTATGTAATGTTGTACCAGCTGGAATAGTAGTATTCTTCCCATCTTACAACTATGAAGATACAGTATTTAAGCATTTAGATAAATCCGGTATTATATCCAAAATTTCTGCAAAGAAACGTATCTATCGTGAACCTAAATTAGCATCGCAGGTATTTTGTTGCACACTTACTAACAAATTACTTAATTATAATATTATTTAATTATTTAATTTAAATTACTAAATATATTGTCTGCAGGTTAATGTAATATTAGATCAATATGCACATTCTATCAAGAATCCACAATCCCCGTGTAATGGAGCGTTGCTGTTCAGCGTAGTGGGTAAGAGAATTAGAATTAGTATTATATTCTGTCTGCATATTTTATTTACATCAATTTTTTTTAGAAGTTAGAATAAATGAAATTTTTTTTAATTTACATGGTATTTTGCAGGTGGTAAATTAAGCGAAGGTTTAAATTTCTCTGACGACTTGGGCCGATGTGTTATAGTCGTTGGCTTGCCCTATCCCAATATTAAGTCACCAGAATTACAAGAGAAAATGAAATATTTAAACGAGCATGTCGTACGTATACTCAAATGCAAAATTCATCACATAGCTTAGAGAGAACAGTTTAATTTTGTGCGAGTTTTAATATCTTTTTTTATTTTTTTTTTATTTGTTTCTCTAGAAACCGGACGCCGGAAGTAGCTTTTACGAAAATTCTTGCATGAAGGCAGTGAATCAGTGTATTGGCCGATCCGTTCGTCACATCAATGATTATTCGACGGTTGTGTTATTGGATAAACGTTACTGTCATAAAGTCAAAGTACTACCTCAATGGATTCAACGCTCTGTGACGATCAACGATTCATTTGGATCTGTAGTTGGTAACATCGCAAAATTTTTCGCAGCGAAAAGAATCAAGAAAACTTAATCTGTGATAAAAACAGTGACTCGTCGGTAGATTAATTAGAAATGTAATATTACAAAATTAATAACAGTCGTTAAATAATAATATCTGTAATAGTTTTTCTACTTTTAGACTGATTGTGATAATTTAATAAAAATGTTTTTAAAGATATATAATATGTTTCAGTTATAGTACTTCATGATTGTAGCATCACGTTCGAATATTTTCTGTGCCAGGTGCAGGCTCGATGTTTTTCTACTTTAGAAATGCATCACATGTAATTAGCCAATTGGATGCCGAATTGATAAATTAAATCATGACAATAGATTTCTCCGGGTTGTAGAATAGAACAGGGAAAGTGCGACTGAAAGAAATTAACTTATGAATTAATGAATGCAGTAAGGAATGTGATTCTGCCATGTCTTATTCCCTTAACTACTCACATAATTAATGGCATTTGGATAGTTTTGCGGTTGAATGCTGAAAGCACAGTGCTTCACATAGCGAGCACCTTGCTTCCCCGAAATAAATTCCGGCGATTCGCGGTCAGATGTTACATCTTTTTCTATTTGATCAGTTATCTTTTCTTTCTCATTATCCTCCTCGCGATTCGGGCTGTTGTCATATTTAACGACAATGTCACTGTTAGCCTACAATAACGTCATTGCTTGTATTCTTTCAAGACGTGTTATGTATTTCGATTATCATATTCACGGTACCTCAGAAGTACTGCATAAACGGCCGCCTGTATAGAACTGTACGCCAGGCTGATTCGAATAAATCTCCAAGGTGCTACATATATTTATTTGTAATTCCAGGATATTACATTGTATCCAAGCTGCGAATAATACAAATATGAGCCTTACCGACCGCTTTTCAGGTGGACTGCTTGAGCGACGTACGCATTACCCCCGTGCCAGTTCGGCGTAACGCAGAAGTTATGATCGTATCCCTCGCCCGGAGGAACCTGTCGCTTACGCAAATTCATTGTTTTTTTTTTTTACACAAATTATTAGATCAGGATTAATCTCTACTGTATAATTTGTATAAACTTCAATTTGATGCCTTCTCAATACAGCTCTCCAGAAGTTTCGGTACACGCAAATCCATGACGGTTCCTCCGACTCCTCGGATGCCGCCGGTTGGTATCGGATCCGTGTAATCCGCGAAGGTCCAGCGATCGCAGTTCAATGAGATCTTGTGCTTCACCAGTTCCTCCTTACCGGCGTCCTATATTGCACCCTAATAAATAGACTTGCCCTACTTATTGGTATTTGAAGCTAGAACCATGTTATTTTCTGATTTAGAAACAAAAGCAATTAAAATATTGCAGTTTTAAATCATTGTTGTCCGCATTTCCAGAATGGTTCCAGTTTCAGCTGAGTTGACATTGCACAGAGTGCTTGTTAATTACATGTCCAGCGAGGTTGAACAAAGAACCGTGCGAGATGTTCACTATGGTGGAGTTTGTCGTTGTCGCCCGGATACCTATTTCCAGCTTATTGTCAGGCGTCAACCTGAATCTCACTGTGCTCAATACTGCGCCAGGATATCCCTCTTCGCCGTCTTCGCTTAAGTAAGTCATGACGACTGAGCAGCCGTCGATATGCGACTCCCACAACCGCCGGCCAAAGCCCTTCGTCTGGATACGAGACATTTAATGTCATTAGTTCTCGATGAGAATGGTGAGACGACGAGCGAACTTACGCCTCCGTGCAGATGATGCTTGCCGAGATCGTTTCTCGTTAGTTGATAAGTTTTGCCTTTAATGACAATGCTGCCGTTTCTTATGCGATTCGCGCATCTGCCCAATATACATCCTATAAACGGATTAATTTGGGGATTCGTATAGCCTGTAAAACGAAACTGTTAGTTACGAATGGAATTAACTGAGATCGTCAAGATTATGACGAACATGATGAACAAATATGTATGTAATTACGTCAAGAGTTCGTACTCTTCAAATCATCGAAACCGAGCACAACATCCGCGACACGGCCAAACTTATCGGGATACTTCAAAGAAACGATTGTGGCACCCCAGGAAATGACGACAATCTCTAAGCGATTCTTATTGATCATCGTGTACGATTTTACTGGCGTCAACTGGACTCCTTTACTTTCAGCTTCCTTATAATATTCTTTACTATCATAACGACGTATCTTATCCTCCGCAGATTCTGTAATTAAGATTGGCTTTTACGTTATTATTACCACCACAAAAAAATAGGCTCTCTCTATGAAATAACAAAACACCGGCATAAATTTCTCCAAAGATTCCCTCCGTAATTGCAATATCCTTGCAATTGCAATCGTAGGTGACCATTATGTTTCGCTTCTCTCCTTAACGTTATTAATTATCCAGTTACTGTCAAGCCATTTGTTACGTACGTAACGTGATAAAAACAAGAAATTTTGCTGTTACAGCCTCGTGCCTATATCAAATGATTTGTGGCATTAGTTTTTGTAATGAGAATAATCATAAATAATAGGTTAAAAAATTTTATCCCAACGTTTTAAATACTTTTCGTTGTTTCGACATGAGAAAATCACAGTTTTTACCTATACTGTGGTAAAATGATCGGCCTATATAACTGTGAAAATTATTTTGCAGATTGAGCTGTATTGTTGGACGACTCTAGATTGTTTAAGAGTTATTGTATTTCGTAGGAATATGGAAAACATAAAATGATCACTCAAAAAGCTAAAACTTATTGATGCTGTTATTTGAAATTATTTATTAATAATATTAATAAAATAATGATAAGAATAAAAGTAAAAATAAGAGTAAGTATAACATATTATTTATAATTCGTAAAATATTACCATAATAATAATATAATATGCTAAAATAATAAAATAATAAACCTACTTTTTTATTATTATTCTTATTATTATTATTATCATTTTTATATATACTCCAGTTAATATTTATAATTTTTAATATTTATAATTAATATTTATAGTGTAATGTACAATACTTGGAAAAATACATGAACTTTTAGTGCAGGTCAGACATCATACAGACACTTCTCTTGTATCTCGAGTTCTTCGTTAGGAGAGACAACACATGAAAAAATCGAAGACAGAATATATTATTACGATATATTTTCCGCATTTAAACAATCGAGTTCTCGGGGATTCGTCGTGCAATTAATATTCATTCGTTCGTTATATCATTAATTCACTTCCTGCTTGTAGATAAAAACGATCCTGTGCGACTTCGCTCGTCGTGCTTGGCAATCTGCACATCGTCGCCCAGAAGATCGGTAAAAAGATTCGATTCCCGAATGGAAAGTAAATATTCCCGAACTCGCGCAAAATCGCCGCGTGAAAGTTATGTTACATTGAAGAATTTCCCGTCGAAAGCTTTGGATTTCGCGATGTTTCTCGTTTACTTTAAGGCGCGCGCACCGAAGCGATTCATTATTCTCACTTAAATACACGTGGAACACATTGCACTTAGCTTAAACATACTTATAAACTACAGAGTTACTCCAATGCTTAAACAAATTGCCTGCGAGTTGCTGTTACGTCCTACATTCTTTACAGCTCATGTATTACAAAGGAATACTGACGGGAGAAAAAACTCAATTTCGCGTATTTATATATGTATATACCAAACTGTGATAGCCCCGCGTCGATAAATCGCTTTTATATATTTATGAAATACATTACGTTAAACTTTCTACACACGCCAGAAGCGTACAAATAGGAGCTACCACAGCACACAATGTGTGTACATCGATGAGACAATTCGTTTTACAATTAATCGTCTTGGTCGTGATCGTTATTGTACAATTTGCTAATTCGCGCAAGCGGCATGCAATCTCGATACAATCCGTTACGTCGTAAAGTATATATATTTACACTTTTTAAATGCGACATCATAAGAAACAGCAGTTCAGAGAGCAACGGGATCTTGTCGTATCATATGTTCCACGAGGCTGATGAGTATTTTCCTTTTTTTTGTTTCAGCGCCTTTGGCCGGTGATGTCCACTCGTTAGGTCTAACTAAACTAGTGAGGACTACATTGTAAACGTGAGTTGCGTATCATATATATTACGTAAAAACAAGTGTTAAAGAGAGTCTCGCATTACGTTTGTGATTTACATGTTTTTTTCCCCTACATAAATGTCATAAATTTATCTTGTATCAAAGTGCGTCGTGTATGTAACAAATGGCAGAGAGAAGGAGGATAAAAGAATGTAAAAATATTTATGCAACACGTGCATGGAAAGTGCCCTATTACGCACGCTACGCGTGCGTGATAGACCACTTTCCAGGCACTTGCAACATAAAATAGGGAGTGTAAGCCGTGTGTAAAGATGAAAATTCCCGGGTGTGGAGTTTACGCACGAGCCGAAGGCGAGTGCGGTAACCGCACCCGGGAATTTTCATCTTACCTCACTTGTTACACAAATAACTATTAATATTGTATATTATCGAATATTTGATATTGAAAGCATTAACCGGTTTAAAGGAAGAAATTTATTTCTCTTATATAATTTTTTAAGTCCGATAAACTAGAATTATATGTATCAAGAAGATATCTAAGAAATTATAAATTACTATCATTGGTATATATTATTAATATATATCATACGAACGATACATGATAAATTTATTGAGTTTTCTTTACAGTGAGATATATTTATAGACTGATATATATAGAGACCTCAGTTGCGTTTGATATGATACAACGTAATTTATCTCATTAAATATATAGGTATATATATATATATATATATATGTATATATATAATTTTTATATATACACATATACATATATAGAATTATTCTGAACACACGTTTCTTATACACGTTCTGCCCAACGAGTCAAACATATTCCATAAATGCTCTCTAATAAAGTATAAAATCGGATTCTTATCTCCTTAATCTCTAGGCTAAGGTGTTTGTTTTATATATATAAAAAATAAATATAGCTTAGACTAGCACTGTTGGCGACGGATACGCCATTACACAATAATAGCTGCCGCGAACATTTTATATTTTTGTATAATTAAAAATTATATAATTATTATCGTATATATATGTATATAAACAATTATTCTCGAATATCAGCATTCACTAACACTTCATCAAACATTTTCTCTTTCACTCTTCCTCTCGCTCTCCCTCTCTCTCTCTCTCTCTCGATTATCTTGGAAGCATTTTGAATTTCTATGTGTCACTTATTTAACGTATTTAAGTACGTGATAGCACCGCAGAAACCTACCTTCGCACAGCGTAGAAAGACATACCCATTAAATGTATTGCAAGAAAGAGATAATTATTAATTAATAAAAAAATTTCGCTCGCACCATATAATTCGCGCGTTGTCCATATAATTCGATAAAGTTATTACGAATACGAAAAAAGAAAAATCAATTAATATTGCAAGTTTTTTATTGCAATAAATAAATTGCGCAAACGCGATCAATTTGATGGATCTCCGTTTTTCTGTTTTCTAAGAAAAACTTGGATGCATCTCCATCATATTCGTAAAATTGTCAGAAAGATTTTATCGATGACTGATTTTGTTCTTTCTTCCTCGTTGCAGCCAAACGAATCGTCCACGATAAAACTAAATCAAAGAAATTCTCTTTCCTCCAACACATTTCGTGTACATCGCACAGCATACATCTACAATACTGATGATCGTCATTTAGGAAAACAGTGTAAACGAGAAGCAGCTTTCACGACGAAGAAGATAAAAAAGGATCCGTGACTTCGTTATACGCTACGTGAGGTTGATACAGTACAAACAAGACGTTTTGATTGCTTCGAATGCGGCGTAAAGATAGCGTAAGTAACTTTGATTAGTTTACAGATTCAAAACTAAATTCGAGCATCTCCCCATCGTCTCGTAATGCCAATAAATTAAGATTACGTGCGTCGCGTTCTAATTAATTACTCAGCGATCCGTATGTACATTCGGGGCATATAGAGCACGCAGCACGGGGTACACACAAGCGTTTCTTAATATCTCCTGAATTATATCCAATCAATGAAAAGTAACGGAGACTTGCTCTCCCGTTAGACACGCTTGACTCGGTATCCCGTATTGCCGAAGATGCTTATATTCGTTATTGGTGCAATAATTGGCGCGAAGATATCCACGAAGCTGACCCCCGGCCTTTGTCGTCAACATCTTTCGGAGGAGCGTCGTAGATATCGTACAACACGCGTCAGCTGTATAAGGAATGTATGAGTAGTCGCTATTTAAACAGTAATAATGATTCAGCGCTTTCTTTTCTTCTATATGTACAACGATTGTTAGAAGGATCGTTCTTTCTACAACAACGATCCTACAGCGAATATACCTCGCGTTTTGCACAGCCGCATGTTGTGTATTTATTTGCACGCGACTTCACGCTTTGAATACTTTCTACAGACGCTTAAATTGCTCATAAAGCGGCGCGCTGTTTTCATAAGGTACAAAAGAAGCGTGACAGCTGCGCAAGGCGCGACCATTTAATCACGTCCGTCGCTACGACACATAATAAATTCACGTTTAAACGTCGAAAATGCTAAACTGTACATGTCCTCCGCATTCGTAAGCGTACTATCGATCGTACGCTTTGTCGATTGACGTTAATCGAGGGGTGGAAGTACCTGGGTGGATGTATTAATCGTGTACATCTCCAATTGTGCATTGCAACAGAACGACGATGAACGTATCATTGAGCAGTGGCACTATTTTAATAGCGGCACAGCAACATTTTCCTTTTCTTCAGCGTACGAGTCTCTAAAGTTACAGAGAAAAAGAGAGAAATCTCGAAATAGAAGTGTCGAAAAAAGTGAGTACATAGAGAGACGATAAAGAGTTTTGTCTAATTTCGTCAATCTAGCCCATCGCGCGAGAGACGAAGGAAAATGGAATCGTATCGCTATCAAAATGACAATGGTACAACTTCAAATACAATTACAATGACTAGTTACACTGATTGCGATGAGAAGGAGAGAGATTATGTCGGAAATACTGTAGATTAATACATAATCGCGGATAAGTTCGGCTAAGTACATAATACTACAACTAATACTTTGTAGCTGTCCGTAGCTTGTAAAGTAGCATAAAATTAGATTATAAATAGTGATTGTTCTTCAGTTCGAACCGATTGATTATCCATCTAAAACAACCGCGTACGTCCCTATTAATATACAATACTCGAGCTGCCGTTGCATTATTTATAATTAACGCGAATTGCTTGTTCAAGTTGCACAAAACGCACGAAAATTTATACAATTTTTCACGAGACTGCTGCCAGTACTTTCTAATAGGAAAATTAAGAGTAAAACTGCCAGTA
>NW_020221031.1:0-7712 GCF_003070985.1 Temnothorax curvispinosus | reverse complement strand
TGGATTACTTATTTGAATTGCTTAAGTGAGCTATGCAATACACTTAGTTCGATCATGAATTTTCTTCTCAAACAATGGCATATTTTATTAAAACTTTTATTTTTGCGTGCATTTGTTTATTAGGAAACAAGAAAAACACATATTTCCTTACAATTTTATATTTTAGTTTTTTCATTTTTGGCCGGCTAAAATCAATTTGGACCCACTGTGCGCTCGTCGCACACTCTCCTCTCTTCCTCGTCGCGACCTTGCTTTTCTCCTCTTCCGCGAGAGCGGTCCGTACTTTGCTCCGTTTTCGGAGATGTAGGAGAGCTGAAAGGCGCAACATTTGTCAGTAAGACAAACGAGAACCGCCGTAGTTCCGGCGGGTTCAATTTCCGATCCGAATGCTCGAGACGGAATCTCGCGAGCCTTGAGAATAAAAAAAAAATTGTTGCCACTTCTTATTTTTTTTTTATTTTTTAAGTACATCGATTATTTACACTATTTGTTGGAGTAATGGCAATTAAATTTATTGTTTTATATATCTGTACCTTAGAAGTAAAGAATCGTTATTATCTCTCAACTTGGATTTCCATTATTAGGGAAAACAAGGTTTAAAGTTTCATTTTTTCTACGAAAATTTCTAATACGATTTTTTCTAAATATTGTATCTTAGGAATTAGTAATAATGGACGTAAAACTCTTTATATCATTATACAACTTAAGCTCCTGTGTTGGAAAAAGTAAATTAATTCCATTTCGACAAAAACTGAAAGTACGATTCTTTACCTTTAAGGTACAAAAGATATATATTTATTTTAAAAGTGGCGCCCGCGTATACCGAACAACACCAAATTGTTTTTATCTATCGCACGAAGGTTCGAACTCGATAAAATTACCGATCTTGTTCGGTGATAAAAGGAATCGCGAGGGAATCTTGTCGAAAACTCGGGGACACCGCAACTGTCGGCGAGAATCGCTTTATTCGTGATTGCGCGAGTATAATGGACGAAATGTAAATCTTTTTAGGTCATCAATGTAACTTGGTACGGCACTGTCCAAGTGGTTGCGAAAGAACGTGTGTTTATCCCGCGCGCGATAAGCGTATTTTGATCGTAGAGAATATCTGCTGACACTCATTCTTCGCGATGACTCGCACGCGGTCGCTAATTGTCCGCTATTGTCGAAACCGAAAGTTGTTGATTACCTCGCGGAGAGACATGACTCTGCTCTCTGAACAGCAGCACCATTGAACCTCCGTCGCGAATAATACCAGAATAACGCATTTAAAATATGAACAACTTCCATAAAATCGCTATTTTGTAAACTAATCGAATCGAATTAAAATAGGATTAATGATTATCTTGTTGAAAAATTGTAATCGTTATTGCAAAGCAGTTGGTGTTCTGTGTTATCTTATATGTGTGCAATCGATCTGCCTCAGATCTGTCGAAGAGGAAATTTCTAAACGGGCTTTTCTGGTGCATTTTTAGCCGCATGCTCTGGTTGTATGTGTTATGTGCTTGACATTCTTCATTTCACAGATTATTACAGAACTTTATTTCAAGATAAAGCTATGTATTGCGTAGAATGTTCGTAACACGCGTAAACGTGTATTAACTATTGTAAGTTATCGTAAACAGCAGTCGTAATAGCCCATTTGTACATAGGTGTCTATAGAGAAAATTTGAGGATGATTCGGTAGGAATACCCGGTATACGATTAGAAATAAACGAGAGAAATGTCAATCGAGAATTTTTTGACGCGCCAAAGTCAACTTAATTTCTAGACCGTATTTAACATAATTTCTAGACCTGCTCGTCGAAGCGTATCCGACGTTAAAATTGTAGGAATGACAGCGTGTCACGCAAGAGCTAAGAGAACCGAAGCAAAGATTCACTTTGTTAACAATAGCAGAGTTACGAGGCAAAGGCGGGCGCGACTAGGCGCGCACTTTCCACGGATATGGAAAATTTTATTACGCAAAAAGTTACGCCGGGGCGCAGCTCGCTCGGCGAATAGATAGAAAAAAGAGAGTTGACGATTAATTATGATCTTTATATTGAATTGTTTCTCATTGCAGATCATAATTACCAATTCGCAGCTTGCCGCGTGCAAATGCAATTGCTCAGATATGTCTGCAACCGCGTGAAGATCCTTAAGACTGCCCGTCCTCTTACCAAGTTACCCTTTCAAGTACCATGTGTGGAAGTAGTAGTCTATAAGTCCCACTGAAAGGAGGATGCCAGTAACTAAACGCATTCCATACCCTTCGCGGTAAGTAAGCCTACGGTTTACATATTACGTAATGTAAGCCACGACAAAACTATAATTCTTTTCTCTATCACGGCTTTGTGTTCAGATGCGATTTGGATTTTCTTGTAGAAAACGCACCGTTTGTAAAGAAAACACACGAAGCGTGCCGTCACGTTTGTGACGAAAACGAAAATAAGCTTCTTTTGTAAAGAATTACTTTGTAGAGAATAAAGTAAACGGGACAGATTGGCTGTACAGATATGTGCGACAAGGTGATGTATCAAGCGCTTCCTTCACTCGCAAAATCGGCAGGCTCGAAATGCCGTGCCGCTATCTCTGAATGATGGCAAAATTACAAAAGAAAGCGTGCCAAATACATTCATCTGACGATTTAGGTCTTAATGCGAATATATTAACAATATTAAGTCACCTCGCTCTCGGCATAAAATACTGAAAAATAATGAAACTTCGCTGTACAGTCTCACCCATATCTGATATCTTTTTGCTTTTTGGGACTAGAAAGTATTTCCGGTTACAGACATCCTTCTGTTCAACGTTTCCATAAGTTATTAACATATTAATCCTGTTTTAATCTCCAAATGAAATCTCCTTTTCCTTGGTGGTAGCTACAATTATGCAAGATTAGGGAAGCGCTCAGGGAATGAGTATAATTTGTACAGTTTTAACGCAACGTGTACTACATGATTATTCATCCTCCACATTTTACTCTTAAGATCTCCTAACTAGGGCTATTATGACTGCATTGTTTCTGAGGATTTATCTTTCCTTCCTGTAAAAATTTTAATAAAATGAGAGCTCTCACTGCTTCATGGGCTTAATAAGATTTATAGTGCCACTTTGCAATTGGTTCTTGGTTAAATTAGTTGTTTTACAAAGAATTAACAAATATATCTCAATAATTTGTCACATTATTCTGTATAGGGTGATATGCCACTACCATCATTTCTTTCAGCCATAAGTATTACAAATCAAAAGAGAAACAAATTCATAATTACTTAAATAAAAGAGATTCTAAATATGAAATTATTAAATATCTCAGCAAATTAAGCCTCGAAACTACAAATAAATGATAAACCCATTCCCCAACAATTAATTTCAGTTTCTAACAGAGGTTTAATTTGATGCTTGATTACTATAGTACTTAATATCGAAAAATATTTGCAGTTAATATATTCTTTTATTTGTAAAAAAAAAACCGACTTCGAATTCATCGGAGAATCTATTTAGCGTCAATAAGAATCTTTGAAAAAAAAGTGGTAGTGGAAGATCACCCTATGTGTTTATGTACGAACGGTTTATTATACCGTATGTTTCACAATTAGATCCGACGGCGGTAGTAGCGAGAGCCCATTGCTCGTGGAAGAAGGTGAGACAGTCGGTGCACCTCACAGTCCACGCAATATACACAGTCACAGCCATTCACATGGCAATCCACACCGATCTCACAGTTATCATCATGAAAAGCCCAAACAATTAGTGAAATACGGCGAACTAGTTATACTTGGGTAAGGATTTCCAGCAAATTAAGCGGATGAAAGAAAGCAGAAGGTTAATCGACTAACGAATCTTTCTGACGACTTTCACAGGTACAATGGCTACCTTCCACCTGGTGATAGGGGAAGGAGGAGAAGTAAATTCGTATTATACAAGAGACCCGTGCCAAATGGTGTTAAACGTAGCAAGCACTACATCGTTAAAACGCCCCACAGTTCGCAAGCCATCCTCAACACGAAGCAGCACTCGATTTCGTACACACTCTCCAGAACACAGGCTGTTATTGTCGAATACACGGAAGATGAAAAAACGGACATGTTTCAGGTAAACCCGAAATACTCTATCTTATGGGTTTCGCAGAGTTAGGATTCATGCTCATAATGAGAGGAATTAGCAACAAGGAATTAAACATAGAGAGAATTCATAGTCGCATCTTATTTCAGGACCGTCTTGAAATAATATGCGACTATGAATTCTCTCTATGTTTTATTCCTTGTTCTCCTCTCATTGCGCATGTGCCTTTATTCTTAGTTTCTTTATTAACTTTTCATATCAGTGTGTTCATTATATGGAGGGGTAAAAGCCTAAAATATCTGTACAATATATAAATTAGACTCATATAAATTATGGCCCGTGTGCATAGATGCAACCAAATTGCATCTGTGCACACGAGTCAATATTTTAAAAAATTTGGCTTACACCACTATGGGCTCTTACCCCACCATATGTAGTTGTACATATGTGATGTATAACTCTAAATCTCATGTGTCCGATAGATCGGTCGTTCGTCCGAGTCGCCAATCGATTTCGTAGTGATGGACACGTGTGCGGGCGGTGGCGACGGCGGGCCTGCTAACGAAGGACGTGTCGCCCAAAGCACCATCAGCAGGTTCGCTTGTCGAATCCTGGCGGACCGATCGGACCCTAGAGTCGCCAGGATCTATGCCGCGGGCTTCGACAGTTCGAGGAACATTTTTTTAGGGGTGAGATCCGGAATCTACGATTGATCGTACGGACTTAGTACATCTAATTTAGCAAAGGAACAGGAACTTTATCAACAATCTTACGCAGGAAAAAGCAACCAAATGGCAGGAAAATCGCGAGATCGATGGACTTACGACAAACGGAGTCCTGATAATGCATCCGCGGGGCCAGTTTTGTGGTGGTGAGGCCCAATGCGGTTTCTGGCGAGAAGTTAGCGTAGGTGGCGGAGTTTTCTCGCTCAGAGAAAGTAGGAGCGCTCAGCAGAAGGGTAATGTCGTGGAAGATGAGAGCAATGTTCTGCAAGATGGTACTCTCATCGACCTCTGTGGCGCTACTTTGCTCTGGCGATCAGCCGAAGGCCTCGCGAAGTCTCCGGTAATTTACAACGTTTTTGGAAAGATTTTATAAAGTTATATTGCAAAATTTACATTCGCTGATTGCACGTTTCTCTCACAGACGAAACAGGATCTAGAGGAATTAGTTGACGCTATAAACGCCGGCAGGCCGCAGTGTCCTGTGGGCTTGAACACCTTGGTCATACCACGCAAAGCAGCTTCGGATTCGACGCAGCAGCAGCCATACGTTTACCTTAAATGCGGTCATGTACAAGGGCATCACGATTGGGGCCAGGAAAAGGATAAGGTTACGAGAAGGTGTCCCATGTGCCTTGTCGCAGGGGCGGTAGTCAAATTGTCTATGGGAATAGAGCCTGCCTTTTACGTAGACTGCGGACCGCCCACTTACGCATTTAGTCCCTGTGGACATATGGCTACAGAGAAAACTGTCAAGTTAGTAACGCGCGTCAATCGCTAATCCTTTACACTTTTGAATAAGTTATAGGTACATTTCAAGCATGTTATTCGTTTTTCCACGATTTTCTCATTTGCTGTTTGTTCTTTTCTGTTTTGCAGATACTGGGAAAAAGTAGCCATTCCACACGGCACAAACGGCTATATCGCGATCTGTCCCTTCTGCGCGGTACCGCTCGAGGGAACGCCAGGATATGTAAAACTAATTTTTCAGGATAATGTAGATTGAAAATATAAAATATCTTACATGTAGAAATTAATAACTTCTTAAGAAATATAAGGATTATTAAACTCAACCGAGAAAGAGCGATCGTACTGAATACCCACAGACATTTCCATTTTTCTTTCTTATATATCATAGAACGATGTAATATACTGTGCGCAACTATTCGCGATTATGTAATTTACTAGTAAATTAGTAAATGTATATAACAGTCAATTTTAATTAATAATGAATAAATCTTGCAATGTTAAAAAGCTTATTGTTGTCATATATGATTTGTAAGAAGTCCGACGGTCTTGTAATTTTGAGAATGTTTGTCATAGAATGGTCGAAGATACCACTAAGAAATTATAGAAGACTAGACAGGATATATGTTTTTAATATTTTATTTCCAAAATACACGTAAAGTAATGCTTACTCGTTCTCTTCCGAACGTAAACGTGCACTGGCATTGGTTACGCGTATCGAAAGTTGTTGAGCACGCTCGACAATGGTTTTCCTCTTCTTACTGCTAACCCCATGTGCAATCTCTGCGCAGAACTTGCGATTTTGCATCATTAAAACTTCCAGTTCCTGTAAAGAATCAGTTTTTGTACATGTACTTTATCAAAAAATACATAAATATGTAGCTGCACAAGATAATGTACTTGTTTTCTAACTGTAGCCAACTGGCGTAATGCTATTTATATATTTTGAATAATAAAAACTCTTGAAATACATATTTTCATATTGTAAGAAAAGTCGACATTCGAGATCTTAGTAGAACTAGTTAAATCATCACTCTGTCTATACAAATCCCAAATTCATTGATTTTTAAAAAGATTCTTTTCAAAAGCAACATTTACCTTCACGTTATGTACAAGGACCTTGCGGAAGCCAGTTGGTAGCATGTGACGCGTTTTCTTGTTGCTACCATAACCAATGTTGGGCATCAAGTACTGACCCTTGAAACGCCTGCGGACTCTATTATCGATACCTTTTGGTTTACGCCAGTTGCGCTGCAAAATGTACGCAACATATTTTATACTGTTTATACATACACTTTACGCTAATAATTAGTTAATCTAAAAGACAAATCTCTCTACAAGAATAATAGTTTGAATAAGCAAGATAAATATATAATGTTAAATAAAATTAAATGTGTATAAGTTACTGCATGCTATATAACAATGCTGTACAATGTAGGCAGCATAACCAAACTTTACAAACACGTTTATACGCAATTTGAGGGGACGAAGCGAGAGATATACCTACCTTGAGTTTATCATATCTGTCACTCTGATGTCTGATGAACTTCTTCGTCCTCTTCTTCACGATTTTAGGTCGATAGACCGGTCGGATGGACATTTTGAAGGTTTAGCGTTTCACTGAAACACAACAGACAGAAATCCAAATCATTTCGGTCATAAGTTATTCCGCTTATACCTCGCGCTTAAAAATATTACATTCTCGCACTTCAGAAAATCGTCAACAATTGATCAGTTTTCGTACTATGCTCGTCTCGTTGACGATTATCGTGGAAAATACGGATTTTCCGCGTGATACATACCGCTCGCTAATATGTCGAAAACGGGAAAGGTAGGGAAAGAGGTTAGGGTTAGGATTCACGATTACCCTCGCTGGCCTCGCTTTCCCGTCGTGGAATACAGAACTACAGAGCGGAAACAAGCGCTTAGAGAGAAGCAGGAAGAGCTCTTTTCTCGTCGAGAGTTTGGACAACTTTTGACTAGTCGAAAGAATAAATTATTATCGCAAAATATTTTTATCATTTTAAATAATAAAAATTTGTATTCTTTAAAATGATAAATTAAATATTAAAGAGATATAAAGGTAATAAAAAATTATATATTTTGTTCTAAAAAATGATTTTTATTAAGAATATAATAAGCAATAAAAAAGCGAAGCAAAAAATCCATCGATATCTGTGCGTTTTATTACAATGG